>NC_047508.1:26424678-26637178 GCF_902827115.2 Pseudochaenichthys georgianus | reverse complement strand
TAGTGAACTTGTTTTGAATGGCTTAGTCAAAAGGTGTGAATATCATATGGTTGGTAATGTTGTGTGGGCTGTTTATGGCTCCTCACAGGGGGTTGGTCTCTAATTATCTCGGTTACAGAGGCATGGCCAACAGACTGCAGGCCACACTCTTCATAGGATGAGCACTGACCTGTCTCATGTTCGTCTGTTTGCCACACACACACACACACACACACACACACACACACACACACACACACACACACACACACACACACACACACACACACACACACACACACACACACACACACACACACACACACACACACACACACACACACACACACACACACACACACACACACACACACACACACACACACACACACACACACACACACACACACACACACACACACACACACACACACACACACACACACACACACACACACACACACACACACACACACACACACACACACCGGTCATTGAAAATGTGTTCTGATATATGTTCTTCACATAAAATGAGCCAAGGCCATTGAATGTGGGTTTTAAAAAATTATTTATCATATCATTTTTCTTTAGCTAAATAATGAAAACGGGTCCCACAGACCCGAATACCATACAAGGGTTAAACAGATAATTTGGAAGAATCTCCATTATCGGTCAAACATGTCAACCAAAGTAATATTTTCCCAATGTGCACTGTCCATAAACAGTTAGAATGAGTACTTAATAAAAGGTGCTGATGGGAATGTCCTTATTTTTCACACCGTTTCTTTCTTTTCTTGCGTTTTAGGCCTCATGGTGGAAGGAATTGAATCACAAATAGTCCGTAGCCATAATGCCAAAACAATTCTTTGATGGAATCACTGTAAACAGCAGAGAAATGTGTCACAACAAACTTTGGATTCTGGGTGAGAGTCAATGTGCTTTAAAAAAGGCTGTGTGTTATTTGGCGAAAATCAGAATGGAAAGGAAAACAATGAGCCACCATTTGCAATGTTTCTCTGTAATAAAATAATCATTCTTTACAAATGTAAATGCAGAAACGCTCCAGGTGTGTTTGCATGTACATTAACACGTGTTCACATGCGCACACAAACAGACAGACTGTGTACACTATTTGATTTGGCCTCTCCTATGAGCTTTCTCACCACGACCACAATTCATTAGTAATTGCCCGCAGCAGCCTCACTCATTAAACATTAACAGGCTACTGGTGAATAATTGATTAATTATATGAGGCGATCTGCACCAGCATTCTGACAATAAGGGGGCATGGATGAGAGGAAGGAGATCCCCAACCAATGCATCGCCAAGCAAAGGTCCAGACACATCACTCACTCACTCACTCGCTCACTCGCTCACTCGCTCGCTCCCTCGCACGCTCACACACTCGCTCACACACTCACTCACTCACTCACTCACTCACTCACTCACTCACTCACTCACTCACTCACTCACTCACTCACTCACTCACTCACTCACTCACTCACTCACTCCCTCACTCCCTCACTCGCTCGCTCGCTCACTCCCTCACTCCCTCCCTCGCTCGCTCGCTCGCTCCCTCACTCACTCGCTCACTCACTCACTCCCTCCCTCACTCACTCGCTCGCTCACTCGCTCCCTCACTCGCTCGCTCGCTCACTCACTCACTCACTCACTCACTCACTCACTCACTCACTCACTCACTCACTCACTCACTCACTCACTCACTCACACACTCACTCCCTCACTCGCTCTTTCACTCGCTCATTCACTCGCTCACTCGCTCACTCCTCACACTCACCACATTAAGAACTAGATGTTGAAGAATAATGTAACCCCTTTTGTGCTCCTAAAGATTTATATCAATCTTTTCTGTCAGTTGGTTGATGCTGTATCTCATTTCATACACAACCGCTACCCAATTTCTTGAGCAAACACTTTCCAGTTTGTTAGTCCCAACTGGTACTCATGGTGTGATTTGTGATTATTGCAGTCCTGTTTGCAGCATCTTTGTTTGCGCATGTGTTGTTGTCAGAATTGTTGGATGGGTTGCAATGTTGCTGCTGCAAAGAAAGGAGGATGATAGAGGGTGGATACACAACCTTCACAATCCAAAATTGCGCTGGTCCCTTTCGCCAGCGCAATATCATTTGTCAGTGCCTTTTGGAGCTGTTCAAAATCAAATGGTGAAATAAACCTGTTTCCTGGTTTGACACTGCTAAGGTTAAGGGATGGTAAGATATAGGCTGAAAAAGGAGTTAAAAGTAATGGACACAGGGTTGAAACATTCAGTTTCATTCAAAGTGGTATAGTAGTATGCACTTGTATAATAAAGTCAAAAATATCCACTTTTAAATAACAAAAAGTGTTCTATATTCATCCTATATGCACATAAACGGTTGTCTTTCATTATACTATGTCCACTTCCTTCATCGCTGTAGCTGCGGACCTTTCGGATGTGAAAGCATGATAAACAAATAAAGCTATATTATTATTCATTTCTTTACGGAAGAGTGGTTTCTGAGGGTGCAATGCAGCATAACTAAATGATACAAATCACTGCTTCCAAGGATGTATCCACATTCTAGTAAAATTAGTAAATAGTAGTTAACATTGATATTCACATTATTATTTTCCTTTTGCAGGAATTACTGGATAAATACCCAACATGCATTCAGTGAATGTGTCTCTTTGGAGCTTCCTGCATGCTTAAAAACATGACCAATCGGTGCTTGTTATCAAATTGGCCGCTTCTAATGGCATTACATCCTTCATTGTTTTGGCCCTTAAAAGCCTTCAAGCATTCCTAGTGATGGGAATTTCTCATTAAAAGTGGTTAAAGAGAGTTTCATTAAAGTTATCTCTCATTAAGCTGATTGGACGTCTAGGAAAGGCTGAGCTTGTTTAAAGTTTAAGAATAATACAAATGAAGTTTTACCTTTAATACAAATGAGGTTTTTCACTTTAATGACAATGTTTCTACACTGACTGTTAGTAATGTCTGGTAATATGGTATGACTTTGCATACATTATTGACATTACATTGCATTTATCTGACGCTTTTATCCAAAGCGACTTACAATAAGTGCGTTCGACCAACAAAACACAAACTTGAAGAAAACAGAATCATATAAGTACATCAGGTTTCATAGAGCTAAAACATTTCAAGTGCTACTCAACTGGCTTTAGGTAAGCCAGTCCTTTATTAGTATATAAGTGCTTTGTTAGCAGTGCTTTGTTAATAATTATATCGCACGAAGTGGAGTCGAAAGAGATGAGTTTTCAGTCTGCGCCGGAAGGTGTATAAGCTATCTGCTGTCCTGATGTCAATGGGGAGCTCATTCCACCATTTTGGAGCCAGGATAGCAAACCAACGTGTTTTTGCTGATGGGAACTTGGGTCCCCCTCGCAGTGCGGGTGCAGCGAGCTGTTTGGCTGATGAAGAGTGGAGTGCACGTGCTGGGGTGTACAGTTTAACCATGTCCTGGATGTAGGAAGGGCCAGATCCATTTGCAGCATGGTACGCAAGTACCATTGTCTTGAAGTGGATTCTAGCAGTTACCGGAAGCCAGTGAAGGGAGCGGAGGAGCAGCGTGGTGTGGAAGAATTAATTGGGTGTCGTCAGTGGTATGAAAAACCATGCGGGCTAATGACAGATCCGAGCGATTTTGTGTACAGGGAGAAGAGGAGGGGACCAAAAACAGAGCCCTGAGAGACCCCTGTAGTTAATTGACAAGGGTCGGACTCTGACCCTCTCCAAGTTACCCTGTAGGTGCGGTCTTTGAGGTATGAGGTGAGGAGGGAAAGTGTAGAGCCTGAAACTCCAAGTTCTTGGAGAGTGCGAAAGAGGATCTGATGATTCACCGTGTCGAATGCAGCAGACAGGTCCAGAAGGATGATGACAGAGGAGAGGGAGGCTGCTTTAGCAGTTCGCAGTTCCTCAGAGACAGCAAGGAGAGCAGTTTCTGTGGAGTGACCTGCCTTGAAACCAGACTGGTGCGGATCCAGAAGGTTGTTCTGATGGAGATAACAGGAGAGTTGTTTAAAGACAGCGCGTTCAAGTGTTTTAGACAGGAACGGGAGGAGAGAGACATTACATAATTGACATTACCAAATGTATGCTGCTGAAAGCTGAAAGTAATTTTTTCAGTCAACTACTGAGATAAAATACAATATTTTCCATGTTAAAGTTGGATATGAAACACACATACACCACACACACACAGACTCACACACATGGTGACACTCGGGGAGTGAAAATTAGGATAATGACAGTCATCTAGCAGCGAAAATAAGTGCTTGATGTCTCCTTACTGGAGTCAAGTCGAGAGAGAGCTAATTAGAGAAAGAATAGAGTGAGATATGTCCTCTGTCAGAGCTGATGAAACTATGCAGGACTGGGTAGGGGCCGGTCACAGAGGTGTTACGATGAATAGGGGGCAGTCTCCCCCTTTAAATCAACTGTGTGCATGTGTGTGCAAGTTAGTGTGTGTGTGTGTGTGTGTGTGTGTGTGTGTGTGTGTGTGTGTGTGTGTGTGTGTGTGCCTGTGCTCATACGAGTGTGTGTTGTCTGTCTTAGCTCATGACACTCGGAGCAGTTAGACAGGCAGAATAGTTCATTATCACACATTTTAATATTTAATTTTGCAATTTGATAAAAGATGATCTTTCATTAATGAGGTGATCCATCTCTGAATATCAAGAGTAATCCAAACCAGCGCAGCACAGTGATCCTGAAATGTCTACATATCTCATCCTTCTTATGCTTGCGTTTACTTGGAGATGCAGCATGTTGTTTCCACATCTCCACTTATATTTTTAGCTTATCTCTTAATCAGTTTTATCTAGCGTGAGATTTTGTTATCTGCTTGTGCATGTATTCTTTAAATAGCAACTAAATCATTTCATCCCTGTCCATTAATCTCCCATTTGGTTCATTATCACAGTTGCTAATTACAAACCTCTCCACAGAAGTAGAACTCCTCTGCCTGTTTCTTCCCCTATTCTTTCTCTCCATTTCCTCCCCCTTCTTTGCTCTGTTACCATTCGCAACATGGCAACAAGACAGTTGGACAGAAAACTTTAAATAAACGGAAGTTTAGTCATCACAAATTGATTCAAAATGGCTGGGAACATGTCCAAAACTCAGGAGATCTTCCGTCCTGAGCAGACAGTGACATTGGAATAATCTAAAGCATTGCCACAAGATTACGCCCCCCACCCCCGTCTTTATAAGTGGATGCCTCAGTTGGTACTGGCCATGTATCCCCGGCTGTCATGCTGTTTTTTCTGCCCATGCCAGTCGCTCCAGGATGGCTGCTCTGAGAGAGTAGCTTTGAAGAGCTGTCCAGGTGAGAGCTTGGCAATGGCAGAGATTTTTCTGCTCTTTCACAACACAGAGTGCCCTTCAGGGACTCAAATGGCCCTGCAGTGTTGTGGATAATAATCAAATCCACACTAAAATTACACACACACACACACACACACACACACACACACACACACACACACACACACACACACACACACACACACACACACACACACACACACACACACACACACACACACACACACACACACACACACACACACACACACACACACACACACACACACACACACACACACACACACACACACACACACACACACACACACACACACACACACACACACACACACACACACACACACACCTTCGTGTTATTCTCGGTGGAAAATGCCTATTTTAAGGTTCATTTGGCCATTAAAATGCGTTTTGATGTCATTTTATGCAAGTAATATGAGTTTTTATTTCTGATTATTTGTGCAGTACATGTACATGATGTTTAGTTTGCTAGTTATGACGAAGATTACTTCATGAATGTGTACACATTCATGGTTGCTAACGTTTTTTTGGTGGAAATGTGTTTTTTCACAGCAAAGTCACCCTCTGTACTTGGACTTATTGGAAGAATCTAAAGGCAAGAACATCCCAAATATTCATTTAGGTCTTTATTTTAGACCTTTAGTGTTGCCGTCTGTGAGGAAAATAAATGGGGCTCAGAGCCTCAGGATACTGAAATCTATCTTTTTTTAAATCTTTTTTTCCTTCTAATTTGTTATTCTTTTCAAAATAACACACTGTTATTTACTCACCAATAACACACAATTATCCTTGCTTATATTTATTGGTTTAATTCTATAATCTCGGGCTTTTTTGGCGTCTGTCAGGAACTGAATTTCAAAATAAAAATAACCGGAAACAGACGTAGGCATTTCGAGCGATTACCCAAGATCCTCAGCTATGGTTTAAGCTCGCTGATTGGATGTTTTAGCCGCAATGCATGCTGGGATTTGGTGTTTATATTATATGAAATCCGGAAAACATTTTAAAAATAATACTTAATTCCGAGTGCTCTTGCTTTTCTCTTTGAAAGTCATCACATAACGGCATTGTAATACACGGTTCGGCTGCATTACATATTACAGATCTGCCGTAGTTCTTTATTTATAGAGCCCTGATGAGAAGACCTTTGGAAAAACTGAAGAAATGCCGCCGAAACTGAATACTTGACGTGGATCATAAATATATCAACAATTAAACAACATCTTCAATTTCTCTTCACACAATACGTCTCCTTGCAGTATCAACACTAATTCGGCTGACTTTTACATTTGATCTAATTCATAGATTGGTTATATTTACACCATAACGGTGCACAGCTGATAGAAAAGGACTGTAGTTTTTAAAGATATTACTGATTTGAATTGAATTGAATTTTGAATGTAAGAATGTAAATACTGAGATATGAAAGCATGAATAAAACTACACATCTTCAGATGTTGTACATACATAAGTGTCCTACACTAATAATACAAAGTTATTATGGCTGTGTGTACCTTGTGTGCACCGCCTAGTGGTTAAAGCACGTTATTGAATTATTGTTTTTATGTGTTATATTTGATTAAAAAATATTAAGAGTACATACTTTCATAGGGCGAAAGTAGAAGGTCTGTGAT
Organism: Pseudochaenichthys georgianus; assembly: GCF_902827115.2. NCBI lineage: Eukaryota > Metazoa > Chordata > Actinopteri > Perciformes > Channichthyidae > Pseudochaenichthys > Pseudochaenichthys georgianus. The sequence goes on along the minus strand of NC_047508.1, from coordinate 26,630,197 downwards.
AGAAATATAGAATATAAAAAATCAAGAAGATACTATAAGTGATCTCTACAATAAAACAGTTTAGTGCAGGATGTACAAAGATATTAATAGGAGGAGGTGCAAAACAGAAAAACGAATTAACCTTTATTTAAACATTAAATAACAAATTAAGGTCTTCTTTTAAATAAGAAAAAAACTTTGGGGGTATCTATCTACAGATAAATATTAAGCCTGAAGTACTTAACGTCTAATATATTGCTTTCCTGCAATGTTAACTATATGTTGAAGCACTTATTTTAACTGATATTATACATATGGATTATACTCTTATGTATGTAGATAGAATAAGAAATGTGCAGAATATGACAGTTTAATAGTGGAGGTACACACAGATTGATAGATCTTGTAATGCACTCTTGAGGAACCTGTGACCCAAGTTTTTCATTCATTGCATAACTACACCGTAGTTGTGTATATGATATGTCAATAAATCTTTGAAAATCTTGAAAGGGATGTGCAAAATAGCCATAATATACAGTCTTTAATTAACTATTAGTAGAGAATAACGAGTAATGAATATAATGTATTACTCGTTTCCATTCATGTCAATTGCAGATACATGTTTAGTCTTCTCAAGCACCAACTATCAAATATCTCTCCTGATTGTTGGCACTTGACAATCACCTTACCTGAATTTTACTCAGGTGTAACTAAAGTCTGATTTAAGGGTTGTTTATATTTCACATCATTAATCAGAATCTGCAAAGTAACTCAAATAAGTGTAGTGGAGTAAAAATACCAGGTTAACCTCTGAATTGTAGTGGAGTAGAATTACAAAGTAACAATGAGCTGTCATGTGGGTATATATTAATGCTATATATTAATGCTGCGCATTATGGACAGCGATTTTCACCCATTTATTAATTATATGTTTTACATTTGATAACACCAATGTGTTTAATACTGGCAACTTCTAATTGTGGGAAAAACGAAAACGTTCAGTAGAGACGTCCCATAGATAGATACACAATAGTGTAGTGTGTAGTGTGTAGTTCTGGGGGGGCGTTCGATTCCAGTTTTGGATAGTCTGGCGTGGTTTCGTTCCATTTCAAACAGCTGTTTGACGCTCGGTGTAACCTTCGCGCACTGCCACTCCAACATCCAATCCCAGACCTTGAAGATTAATCACGGGGACTGTAGTCCTAAACGATAGCTGGGGTTTATGGGTAGTGTCTTCGGCCATCCTAATCTCAAAAATGTTGACGTCTGTTTCCGGTTATTTTTATTTTGCAATTCAGTTCTTGACGGACGCCAAAAAAGCCCGAGATTATGGAATTAAACCAATAAATAAAAGCAAGGATAATTGAGTGTTATTGGTGAGTAAATAACAGTGTGTTATTTTGAAAAGAATAACAAATTAGAAGGAAAAAAAGATTTAAAAAATACAGATTTCAGTATCTTGAGGCTCTGAGCCCCATTTCTTTTCCTCACAGAAGGCAACACTAAAGGAACTAATCTGCGTCATAACTAGCAAACTAAACATCATGTACATGTACTGCACAAATAATCAGAAATAAAAACACATATTACTCGCATAAAATGACATCAAAACGCATTTTAATGGCCAAATGAACTTTAAAATAGGCGTTTTCCACCAAGAATAACACGAAGGTCGGCCATTGTTGTTGATCACGTGGTCTGGGAGCGGTTGCAGCGTCCATAGCAACCACCTCAGCAACCATGAATGTGTACACATTCATGAAGTAATCTTCGTCATAACTAGCAAACTAAATATCATGTACATCTACTGCACAAATAATCAGAAATAACAACTCATATTAATCGCATACAATGACATCAAAACGCATTTTAATGGCCAAATGAACCTTAAAATAGGCATTTTCCACCGAGAATAACACGAAGGTCGGCCATTGTTGTTGATCACGTGGTCTATGAAGGTCTATGGGACGCCCTGCCCGTAGAAGCATGACGGTCAAGGGGTCCGCTGTCCGCAATGAAGGTCTATGGGACGCCCTGCCCGTAGAAGCCTGACGGTCAAGGGGTACCCTGTATACGTAATATAGCGACGGGGAGGGGCCCTGACCGTCCGTCCATATGTGACGGGATGGGAGTGAGAACGTGTTGCACACACACACACACACACACACACACACACACACACACACACACACACACACACACACACACACACACACACACACACACACACACACACACACACACACACACACACACACACACACACACACACACACACACACACACACACACACACCGTTCCCCACACATTAAAATAGCAAGTTGGACCAAACAAAAAGGCAGGAAGACAATTGCACTGGCATGATACCTTCCCTTGGTACCATTTCAAATACAGCTGAAAAAAACAAACTAAAGTGCTATAACTGTTTATTTCCCTCTCTGGACTTCAGCTCTTCTCTCAGTCCACCTCCTTTTGTTTCCTCTTCCCATCCTTTTTTAACTTCGCCTCGCCTCTTCTAATCAGTACAAAGTAGCCAGACTACAGATGAGAGTGTGTATGTATATATACAGTAAGTATGTGTGTCTAATTATGTGTGCTGTTCTATTCAAAGACACTGTGGAGAGGCAATGTGGTGGAGTGAAAAGTGAACTCATCACTCGACAGGTCCCCGGAGGTGCTCCCAAAATGTACTAAATGTTGTTTCCAAGAGCTGCCTCGAAGGACAGATGCAGTGTGGACTGACGTTACCTCACTAGGAAATGCTGGGATTTTCTCCCCCTATAGTGTCCCTCTGTCTATCTGTGTGACAAGAGGAGCTCAGGCACTATAGGAACCAACTGAACCCTATTTTTTTACTCAGTTTAAGAGCTCTTAGTCGATAAAGCCCCGCTGAGGTCATGGGAAGTATTGGGTCTCTAGCACACATCCCAAGCTGCTTTCAGACAAAATACAATAACTCTACCCCGTGTGCTATAAAATCCAGTTTTAGTGTTTTATGAAACTTTTAATTCCACAACTAATGTAAGTAATATTTGTCCTTTGCTGACCAGGAACGGAAAGATCATTTGGATGTCATTTTTGGTTGCTTAGGGAAATTCTGCATGTGGTTTGGTATTGATGGGTCTTGTAGATTCTTCATAAACAAATGTACGCTTCACTTATGTCTTGACTGGTCTAAGATTTGAGTGTCTAGCCAAGTGGGCCCAAAAGACAGTCAATGCATTCATTTATGCGCCTCATTTACGGCCACATCACATAAGCAACTCGCCCACTTTCAAACACATACCACACAAATAAAGAAATGCAAACAAAACCATTCAAGAGTTAACTAAAGTCACTAAATAATTTCTTGCTCACATAATCTTACAGATGAAACAATACATATAGATCAGAATGTATATTATTCATGAAAGTGTGCTCACACCTGAGTAAGCCACACATTTTGCTTATGACCATTTGAGATTTTTTTTTTCATTTCCGGTGCGTCTGTGTGGGGTGAGGGGATATGTGTCATAGAGCCTTGGGGGTACAATTTCAAATCACAGCCTTGAGGTGGCCTCCAAACTGATCAAGTTAAACAAGCCAGTTACTGTGGTGCACCAGGTGAGCCATATGTGAATAGATGATATCATGCTTTATTGGCTGCCAGGCATGGATATTGGCTCAAAATTATTTTCTTCTTCAACGACTCAACATTTCTTCAATGTTTTTAAAAAAAAATAACTGCAATTTCTAGTTTTTATCTGTCGATGTATCAAACATTTTTTTTGTCTTGCTGCAATGAGAAGTGGATTGATCTGGTTTACTTGTAGGTGTTGTTGCGACTATCACCTTCTCACACAATCTTTAAATAAATATAGGGAAGAAAAAATTGGTAGAAAACTAAATTCCCTCCGAGTAAGTAAAAGAAAACCCCAGAAATGTTAAAAAAAATCAAGTGACGCAAACACTAAAACCTACTGTTGATCTACATTTATAACAATTCTTCAACACAAACAAAACACCTTATGTAGTTAGCACACCTTCTGCAGTCAAGTGGACGATATTTGATTCAAGCGGGGCTGGGGCGAGAATCTGCTTTGCATGCTGGGGCACAGTTTTTAGGAGCAGTTTTGGAATCAGTTTCATGTCTAAATTAGAGCACTCAGTAGCAACACATTGTAAATGAGTCTTAATGAGTTTCCCCAGCCTTTATTTTCTGCACTGTTAGACAGCCCTATGGCAGCAGTGAGACGTCAGCCGCTCCTGCTGGGGCTAATATCCTCCAACCACCATGATGACACTGCCACCAGTCTTTCACATACACACAGGTAATTGCATGCTTCAGGCGTATATATATTTATATGTGTGTGTGTGTGTGTGTGTGTGTGTGTGTGTGTGTGTGTGTGTGTGTGTGTGTGTGTGTTTGTGTGTGTCAGCTTGCTGCCTTAAAGGAGATCCTGTAGGAGAGTGTATCCGGCATAATGCAAAGAGGAGTAGCATAGTTCTTTCAGAGGGTAACTGATGATGATGATGATGATGATGATGATGATGATGATGATGATGATGATGATGATGATGATGATGATGATGATGTTTTGGTGTTGTTTTGTTTCTTTCCGTTAACCGTCAAGTGGGAAATAAGTATTTTTTTTGGGTGTTTCTCTTATCTTAGTATCCTAAGACACTGTTATGTCTGTTATGAAGGGCAGACCATCTATTTCTATTTATTTAGTTTTTTTTAGAAAGGGGCAGGTCACATAAGATTTTATTCTTCTCCCTACTCCTTTTCGCTCAATGGTAGAGTCATGTTTTGTGGCAATTATTGTACATTTGGTTTTGCGTACCATGAGCGGGACAAATAAAAATGAAATGAAATGAAATGATAAACGACAGCACATGAATTATACCCTAACAGTGTGACGACACTGCATGCATCAAAGTATGTGGAGGCGTATGTGTGTTTCAGTGTCTTTAGGTCATTTAAACCCATCTGTTTGTCCTCTTAGGGACAGGCATTTTTGACACATTTCCAACACAACTCATGTAAATGACATTGCATTTTAAAACACCATATGCTGTCATGTCCTCCCAAATAAGATACACACATGTTAAAGTGGAACATCATTGTTAGTGCATGAAGCAGTAGTCGTCTCATGACTCATCTGAATACTAAATCTCTCTCTTTAAGACTTCCATGCAAAAAACTGCAAATCCTAATGCGTGCTGCTAAATCCGAAAACAAAAATCATGAATCTTTTTGCATTTGCCACAAAGACTTGGAGATCTGTTAGCCGAGAATGTGGGGCAGCATACATTAATCATAACGATATTGAGTGGAGTGACGGATACTCATATCAGCATTTACATAAACAAGTGGAACAGGGTATGAATTCAAACGATGTACCATAAAGTATGAATGATACCAGACAGGAATTGTACCACAAATGCTGAAGAGCATGAGCTTGTAGGTGACAGGCACTCCAGGCAGCAGGCAATGTAACCCAGAATAAACGTGATAACAAAACACAGCAGTCCCCCCTGTCTTCTGCGGGTCAATCTGACAACTCTCATTGCTTGTATCTGGGAATACGTGTCTTCTGATGTTATTGTGAGTGCAAAAGAGAGGGTTTTTACTTCATATGGATTTAACATGTCTGCATTCAAAGGGCACCAACTGATCTATGAATAGAATGCTATTGTAAAACGTTTAAGGGCTAAGTGCCACTCTAATAAGGCAGCTAACGGTATGATGAATAGAGCATCACAACAACTATATGCACTGTAATCTGGGAGTGTTGCGTCACCTCTTGCAGCTAATCTTCTTATAGGGGAAGAAAAGCAAGGATGCTACTCTGGAAAAAGAGGAATCAAAAACATAAAGGAATATTTGTCTGTGAGTATTTCTGTCTTTCTTTTGAGCCATCTGTCTTTTTTGTCTCTCTCTGTGTATGTCCATATGTTCCTGCCTAGCATGCACAAGCATTTTCTAAATGTTTTCTCTTTTTGATGGCTTTTTACTTAGCAATAATAGTGCATCACGTTGGTCCAGACGGTATATATGTCATCAACTATTGTAAAAATGGCCCTTCAAATGTGCAGACATGCATGGTCCCCAGAGGACACAGCCTACTGACTATGGTGATGATTGGAGCTTCGTGCCACCAGCAGGTTGAGATGTTTTGCCTGAACTGCAGCCGAACATTCGGCTGTGTCAAGGTAGAAGTAAAAGCAACTTTCTGAGTGCTTTAACTCTGCAGCTCCACATACACACTGTCAGTGTCTCATTCTAACACATTATACATACAGGGCAATGCACAGTAATCAGTAATCTGTCTCTCACAGAGGCTGCTTTCATTGTCAGTGTCAGTGTGAGTTAGAGAATGCAATCAATTGTGTGTGTACGTTTGTGTTGACATGAATGCCTTGAAGTACAGAAGTACAGAAGTACAGAAAGTACAGAAGTACAGAAAGAAACATATTTCAAAAGTCCGGCTCCAGCTGTAGATGAACGTCAACAATATATATTATGCTTCATTTTCTGTGGTTTGAGTTTATGAGAAAGCTTCGGCTGAATGGGAGTCAGACACGCATGGTCCCCAGAGGACACAGCCTACTGACTATGGTGATGACTGGACCTTCGTGCCACCAGCAGGTTGGGATGTTTTGCTTTTCCTGAAATGTATTGAAACTTTAAGAAGGATTGCTATAAAGCGTTGAATAGAGAGTCTTAACAACTTAGGTGATCCTGACTGTCCCGCTGTGCATGCTAAACTGAAGTTTTCCTTATATGGAATAAGGAAAACTTTATAGCTGCAGCTAGCATTACGCTTAAAGCATCATTTTTGTTTGAGTTGAGCCGAGTGTGTGTGTGTGTGTGTGTGTGTGTGTGTGTGTGTGTGTGTGTGTGTGTGTGTGTGGCTGGGCATGTATTGCTAATCAATAGGTCACTAGAAGCACCTATCTCTCGTCAGTCTTTAAACATTCAGTTGTATATCCCTAGGGGTGAATTCTCACCTTCGTGGTATTACACACTGAGTTTCTCCTTGTGCTGTCAGGCCACCCCTTATGTCAAGGTGTGATTCTGTGTGTGTTTGCGCATGTGTTTCTTTATAGCTTGAGGGGAAACAGGAAATCTCACGTTCAAGTGCAGGCTGGAAAGAATACACATGAACCATCCTTATTTGTCGGTGCAGAGGAAAAGAGGAAGTCATGAAGCACTGACAAATCCTAAAATATCAGGAATTAGAAAACTCAATACATCCCCTATCTCTGAAGTCCTCCTAGTGTTTTAATGTAACATAAAATACACAAACTTACACTCTTGCAATCTTTTAAACAAGCAACTCCAACTTTAGTTTAAGGCTGAATTACACTGAACACAAATATAAATGTAACACTTTTGGTTTTGCTCCCATTTTTCATGAGATGAACTCAAAGATCTAAAACATTTTCTATATACACAACATAACCATTTATCTCAAATATTATTCACAAATCTGAAAAAATGTGTGATAGTGAGCACTTCTCCTTTGCCGAGATAATCCAACCCACCTCACAGGTGTGGCATATCAAGATGCTGATTAGACAGCATGATTATTGCACAGGTGTGCCTTAGGCTGGCCACAATAAAAGGCCACTCTAAAATGTTCAGTTTTATCACACAGCACAATGCCACAGATGTCGCAAGTTTTGAGGGAGCGTGCAATTGGCATGCTGACAGCAGGAATATTCACCAGAGCTGTTGCCCGTGAATTGAATGTTCATTTCTCTACCATAAGCCGTCTCCAATGGCGTTTCAGAGAATTTGGCAGTACATCCAACCGGCCTCACAACCGTAGACCACATGTAACCACACCAGCCCAGGACCTCCACATCCAGCATGTTCACCTCCAAGATCGTCTGAGACCAGCCACTCGGACAGCTGCTGCAACAATCGGTTTGCATAACCAAAGAATTTATGCACAAACTGTCAGAAACCGTCTCAGGGAAGCTCATCTGCATGCTCGTCGTCCTCATCGGGGTCTCGACCTGACTCCGGTTCGTCGCCGTAACCGACTTGAGTGGGCAAATGCTCACATTCGATGGCGTCTGGCACGTTGGAGAGGTGTTCTCTTCACGGATGAATCCCGGTTTTCACTGTTCAGGGAAGATGGCAGACAGCGTGTGTGGCGTCGTGTGGGTGAGCGGTTTTCTGATGTCAATGTTGTGAATCGAGTGGCCCATGGTGGTGGTGGGGTTATGGTATGGGCAGGCGTATGTTATGGACGACGAACACAGGTGCATTTTATTGATGGCATTGTGAATGCACAGAGATACCGTGACGAGATCCTGAGGCCCATTGTTGTGCCATTCATCCACGACCATCACCTCATGTTGCAGCATGATAATGCACGGCCCCACGTTGCAAGGATCTGTACACAATTCCTGGAGGCTGAAAACATCCCAGTTCTTGCATGGCCAGCATACTCACCGGACATGTCACCCATTGAGCATGTTTGGGATGTTCTGGATCGGCGTATACGACAGCGTGTTCCAGTTCCTGCCAATATCCAGCAACTTCGCACAGCCATTGAAGAGGAGTGGACCAACATTCCACAGGCCACAATCAACAACCTGATCAACTCTATGCGAAGGAGATGTGTTGCACTGCGTGAGGCAAATGGTGGTCACACCAGATACTGCCTGGTTTTCGGACCCCCCCCAGACCCCCCCAATAAAGCAAAACTGCACGTTTCAGAGTGTCCTTTTATTGTGGCCAGCCTAAGGCACACCTGTGCAATAATCATGCTGTCTAATCAGCATCTTGATATGCCACACCTGTGAGGTGGGATGGATTATCTCGGCAAAGGAGAAGTGCTCACTATCACAGATTTTTTCAGATTTGTGAATAATATTTGAGATAAATGGTTATGTTGTGTATATAGAAAATGTTTTAGATCTTTGAGAAAAGCATCACCTTGGCTTTCCCTTGCTCTCTTCCCCACCTCTCCTTCACCTTTTCCTGCTTCTGCCCCAGCTCTCGTTCTTCACTCCCACCTTCTTCTTCCACCTCCTCCTCCTTGCTGGGTACAGGGCAGGGTAGCAAAACTGTCTTGTCTTTGAGACGTGAGGAGTTTGATCTTCAGAAAGTGAAATCTAGATAGCATGTCTTGCTTTGCTTCAGGTTCTCTGTAATTGTGTGTATGTGATCGTGCATGTGGCCCACATGCAGGTGTCTACGTTATATTCCCGAGTTAGATAAAAGCCCTAACTCCAATATTTCTCAGTTTTTCTAAGCAACTACTATAGTTTACAGTAGCAGCAGCAGAACACCAGTCTTCACTCTATATACTTCCCGAAATACCGTCATGCTTCATTTTATAGTATGTCATCACCTCAAACACATATGTGGACATCTACACGGTACCTGCCTTTGCTGGGTAACTGTATTATTTGTAGACTTTAAACATAAAAAGAGACCCTGTTCAGCTGGAAGACATGAAATCCGTAGATCAATCCATAGCAAACTTGCATAAAACTGTGCATCTTCACATACATGGAACCAAGTTTATCTAATTTAAGCTTACAGTTCATTGGATGGTGCAATAGCATACTTTATTTGCTGCTTTTAAAGAACACCTTTCATGTTGTGCTCCTTTTGATGAGCAGGAAAGTTTAATTCATCAAATGATACAAGTGTCCTACACACATCTCTGCGCCTTTCTATTCTGTGGATAACATGATAAATCAAAGGCAGTGTTTGGCCTTGATTTTGTCATTTCAAAAAATCATTTATTTTTGCTGTCCACAATATATATCTCTCTGCCCCCTCCTCTCGGAGTACACTGCAGAAATGTCAAAGCTTCACTGAAATGTGCGCATGTGTGTGCACATCCATTTGTGTATTTCTTGTTACTGTGCAGGATCTTTTAAGTGCCTCTTTCTAGCTTGAGATCTGATGCGAAAAAAATATGTCCAGGGACCGTGACCTGACCGTTTGACCACCACTCACCATTTCATCCTGTCAAACACATCACACCATTTGTCTTCAAGCTGTCCGCCCTCACAGTTTGGGAAGGGGTTAGATTACCAACTTGTTTCCTGTCTCACTGCAAGACATCCTACCAAACAGGTGTAGCTTTAAGACAAGAGTCAGTGTATTTCTGAGGGCTTGTGCTTGTGCGTGTGTCTATTGCACAACTGTAGCCTATATGTATCTTTGCATTTGTGCGTTTGTGCCTGTGCTCATGTTCAGGGAATAGGTGATGTGTGTTTGAAGTGCAGAAGCAACAAGCCAAGTGTTGCATACTGCTGGATGGCTTTGTTGCCAGATGAAACAGAGAGAGAGAGAGAGAGAGAGAGCAACAACAAAAAGAGAGAGAGAGAGAGAGAGAGAGCAACAACAAAAAGAGAGAGAGAGAGAGAGAGAGAGAGAGAGAGAGAGAGAGAGATGAGAGACATAGCTGAACTTAAGTAACCCTCCTACAGTCTCTATAACTTTGAATTTAACAATAATTTAACTGAAGAGTTTAACTTTTCTGATTGTCACTGCCTGAACTGCAGCCGAAAATTCGGGCTGTGTCAAGGAGTAAAAGCAACTTTCTGAGTGCTTTAACTCTGCAGCTCCACATACCATGTCAGTGTCCCATTCTAACACATTATATACAGGGCAATGCACAGTAATCAGTAATCTGTCTCTCACAGAGGCTGCTTTCATTGTCAGTGTGAGTTAGAGAATGCATTCAATTGTGTGTGTGTACGTTTGTGTTGACATGAATGCCTTAAGCAGTAGCCTATTACCTGACTTGGAGTTCTCCAGAGTGACGGTGCAGTGAACAAAAAGTTCACCATCTTCACACACTCATGAAAAATACAACAAAAGTCAATGATTTATTGCCATAATACTATAGTTATTTTTGAATCAAGCTACATTTAAAGGTGGGGTAGGTAAGTTTGAGAAACCGGCTCGAGAAAACACTTTTTGTTATATTCCATGGAGTCATGGGCGTCGCAGCCATTATATGAGGGTGGGACAAGTCCCCCCCACTTTTTCAAATGATTAGTTTAGACCCCCCCACTTTTACCATGTGGAAAGTCCGTGAATCGGTCTATCCACTCGCCGCACTTTGTAGAGCGCTGTGTCAGTGCTTCACTATCAAATCCATTCCACTTGCTTATTGAGCGAATGCCCAAATCAATGAAACTCCGTACCATGTTTTCACTGCTACTTTGTACCAAGGCAGATTCTCCCATAGCGCACGCATGTTCAAGGAGTGTTGTCATAGTTGGACAGCTCAGATCTGTTGTATGAAGCGATGCAGGTAGCGGAGGTAAGGCACACACACCAAGTGTTCAGGACATTGTTAATACAGCGAAAATCAAAGTTGACGATCTCTTGGTTTGATATGTTTTCTCCCCCAGACAACATGGACATAAGAACAATTTTTTCAAAGAAGAGGAAAGTAAGTCTTCAGCTGGTAGCAGTTAATCAGTTAACAGTGATGGCGGCGGCAGCGGCAAAAGCGTCTCACTTCTTGAGAGGAGTTTCGTCTTTATGTCATAATAGAGAGATACAAATACTGAATAGTTTAGATGAGAAAAAGCATCGAAATGCCAGGTTACTAGTATTTATCATGTAAACAGGGAACATGAATAACCCGATCTCTCTGTGCTCATGTAAACACCATGATGTCCATGTAGAGATGCAGTCAGTGTGTTTTACTGGAGCCTCAATACGAGATTATTTTCTGAGCTCTTTAAAGGAAGGCTCCAGTCATTAGATAGTTAATAAAAACTTCAGTATTTAGTGAAACATTAGGTTTAAACCATACTCTGAAGAAATCAGCGATATATTCCCCGGTAAATAATGATTTTATAGCTCTTTTTTTATCAAAACCTGTATACTCTGTCAGGCAGCTGCCATTTTGGCCATTTTCAGTAGTCACATGATCCGAAAAACTAGGTTGTGACGTCATCTATGCGTTCACTTTGTAAACACACGAACAGCTCATTCGACGAAAACATGGCGGAGTATTTGAGTTCGGACTCGTCAGCCGAGGAAGAAGTTTTGAGCAATGTGGAGAGATTGGATGGGGGAATTCAGCCATACAGCCAAGTCAGGAGACTGTCAGGAATCCAGGGACAGTGACGATGAGGATGAACAGCACGGTGATCTTGCTGGAGACGATCCCTTTACTCGTGCAATTGATTTCGGGGGGCGAGTAGGGAGACCTTTACATGAATGGTGTACTTGCGATCGGTGTGTAGCCATGGACAATCCTCTTATGAACATGTTGTCATGAGCTTGAAGAGCTTGAAAATAAACTGTTCACAGACGACTTGGATTGCATATGTTTACACAGGGAATTCGACACTATGGTGTTAGAAAAAGCTGTATTGAGAACAGCACTGGTTGCCATGAAGGATGTGAAACGCACCTCTTTGGTTGAACCAATAAATGAAAGGTGGGTAAATTTGACGGGTACAGCCCTTTCTTCTTAGCAATGTTTCACGATACAATGAGGCATATTTCAATAGAATTGTGAGAGTATATGTAAACAACATGAACAAAGCACATACGTCAATTTGTCCTCGACACCAAACGCATAGTTCACGTCACTTCCGGTAAAATAAGTCATGTGACTCGTCAAAATGGCGCCGCCCACAGGGTTGATGTTATTTCGGTAATTAATCAGCTTAAAATCACTGATAACGTCATCGGATAAAATAAAATAAAAAAAGACTGGCAGAGACTGGTCTGTTTTATCGGATGATAATTATTTAAAAATGCGTGTCATGAGGATTGCCTCCCTTTAACTTCGGAACTCTCTCTCAAAATAGTAATGTGCATTATGTTTTAATTATACTTCTTATCATTCAGAAGCTTTTTGTGTGTGTTTATGTTTTACTGAGTGCTTATAGGCCATTTCCATCCCAGTATTCAGTTAACTATTTATTTTCTGTGCACATTACATAGACTAGCTAATATTCTACCTACTGCTTGGGGCTTTGAGTCTTCAAAATGTCCAATGTCACAGACTGGGACTTACTTTAGAGTCAGTTGTATTTACATTCCGTATGACTTGTTATGATTCAATGTGAAAGAGTAGACTGCTCAATACATAATGATCACTTCACCACCTCATATTCAACTGATTTACTCTCCCCACGGCAGCATGCACTTTTATGCACAGTGGGGCTCTTGAAGCATAACCTTGATCCATGAATGAGGGCTGACTTCACTCCACTGTGTCAGAGCTAAAGGTGTTGCACAAGCACTTTCTTTATCTAATTTAATCACATATTTGTCTCATCCTTGTGAGGGTTTGTACTTGAAGTGTGCATTTTGACCCGGTGGCGACAATACCTATTGACGCAGCAACCACTGTAAGTACTATTCTTGTTTAATTAGACTTCTCTATTTCAGTTATTCTACTCTGTATAATTGTTCTGTAGTTATTGTAGCTAAAACGGCGCTTTTGGGAGAATTTAAATCTCAGATCTGATCACGTGAACCTGTTACACTGCTCTCAGTAGGCAATCTAGGCTGCATTTAAATAGGCAGGGCCTCTCAGCTGTCGCCCATCAGCTGTAGAGAGTTAACTAATTAGAGGGGCGTCGCACCACAGCTGTGAGAACTCAGCAATCAGGTGTCTATTTAGGTAGCGCTTTCTTTAAGCGTCAGACCGACAGAGACATTGGAGTCCTGCGGGAGTAAGACCAACAAAGACATTGGAGTCCTGCGGGAGTCACGAGGGTGGCAAAGAGGAGGCAAATCCTACTCTGATTGAGCTAAGTATTGCTGGTGTCTTATTTTTCTTTTCTTTAGCTTTCTAGCCCCTCATGCTATAATCATGTGTATTTTCTCCATTCCTGTTCATGTGTCTTCTCGCAATTATCACTGGCCCCGTGTATCGCCTAATCGCTATAACCGGCCTGCTCTCGTCTATCCCACATGCTCCACTGACATCCAACATCTAGTTTCAGGCGGCCTGTGGAACTGCCAGTCGGCTGTTCCTAAGGCTGACTTCATCTCTGGCTACGCCTCCCTGCAGACCCTGGATTTCCTTGCTCTCACTGAGACGTGGATTACTCCATTCAACACATCCACCCCAGCAGCTCTCTCCACAGCATATTCCTTCTCCCATACACCCAGACCCACTGGCAGAGGAGGTGGCACTGGTCTCCTGCTCTCTCCCAAATGGAGCTTTTCCCTCTTCAAGCTACCTAACTTCACTCCTTCCACCTTTGAATTCCATGCCGTCACAGTAACCCATCCTATACAATGAACCATTGTTGTTCTCTACCGTCCACCAGGCGCCTTGGGGAACTTCTTGGAGGAATTGGATAATCTCCTCTCACACATCCCTGAAACTGGCCCTCCCGCTGTACTTCTCGGAGACTTCAACCTCCAGATGGGGAAGATAGACGAACTAACATCTCTGTTAACCGCCTTTGCTTTCTCACTGTCTCCATCCCCACCAACTCATAAAGCTGGCAATGTCCTTGATCTCATATTCTCAAGGAACTGCGCTACTTCTAACCTCTCTGTAAACCCGCTCCACACATCCGATCACTTCTTCATTTCATTCTTTCTACCCCTTTCCAAACATAACAAACTAATCTCTTCTCATCCTGCACCTGTCCGCCGTAATTCCGTTCCCTCTCCCCCTCTACCTTTGCCTCATCGGTGCTCTCAGCCCTCCCTTCCTCTGACTCGTTCCAACTCCTGCCTCCAAACTCTGCTGCGGAAACTCTCCTCTCTACTCTCTCATCCTCTCTGGACTCTCTCTGTCCTCTCACATCTCGGCAGGCTCGTCAGTCCCCTCCTGCTCCCTGGCTAAATGACGCACTGCGTGCTAATAGAACCGTCCTTAGGGCAGCAGTGCGGAAATGGTGGAAATCCAAACACCATGACGACCTCCTAACCTATCAGGCTCTCCTCTCCTCTTTCTCTGCTTCGATCTCTCAGGCAAAAAGCACTTTCTTTCAAGATAAGATCCAATCTTCCTATTCCAATCCTAAAAAACTATTTTCCATCTTCTCCACCCTCTTGGACCCTCCCAAAGCCCCTTCCCCCCTCCTCACTTCTGTCAAGCGACTTTGTTAACCACTTTGAAAAAAAGGTTGATGATATTCGCTCTTCTTTTTCCGACTCACCTTTACTCACAGATGGATCACCAGACCCTCCTTCCACCCGCACACTGACCTCCTTTTCCCCTCTCTCTCCAAGTGAGGTTCTTACCCTCATTACCTCTGCCCGCCCTACCACCTGTCCTCTGGACCCTATCCCTTCTAACCTCCTTCAGACTATCGCTCCTGATATTCTACCGTTTCTCACCCATTTCATCAACACTTCTCTAACTTCTGGTCACTTTCCAAACAGTCTCAAGGAGGCAAGAGTAAACCCTCTCCTAAAGAAACCCACTCTCAACCCGTCTGATGTTATAAACTACAGGCCTGTCTCTCTCCTCCCGTTCCTGTCTAAAACACTTGAACGTGCTGTCTTTAAACAACTCTCCTGTTATCTCCATCAGAACAACCTTCTGGATCCGCACCAGTCTGGTTTCAAGGCAGGTCACACCACAGAAACTGCTCTCATTGCTGTCACTGAGGAACTGCACACTGCCAAAGCAGCATCCCTCTCCTCTGTCATCATCCTGTTGGACCTGTCTGCTGCATTCGACACGGTGAACCATCAGATCCTCCTTCGCACTCTCCAAGAACTTGGAGTTTCAGGCTCTGCACTTTCCCTCCTCACCTCATACCTCAAAGACCGTACCTAGAGGGTAACTTGGAGAGGGTCCGAGTCTGACCCTTGTCAATTAACTACAGGGGTCCCTCAGGGCTCTGTTCTTGGTCCCCTCCTCTTCTCCCTGTACACAAACTCGCTCGGATCTGTCATTAGCCCGCATGGTTTTTCATACCACTGCTACACTGATACACGCTCTACAACATCAGGAAGATACGTTCCCAGCTGACCCAGAAAGCGACCTAGCTTCTGGTCCAGGCTTTCGTCACCTCACGCCTAGACTACTGCAACTCCCTCCTGGCTGGTCTACCTGCATGTGCCATCCAACCTCTGCAGCTCATCCAGAATGCAGCGGCTCGTCTGGTCTTCAACCTTCCTAAATTTTCCCACACCACGCCGCTCCTCCGCTCCCTTCATTGGCTTCCGGTAACTGCTATAATTCACTTCAAAACACTGGTACTTGCGTACCATGCTGCAAATGGATCTGGCCCTTCCTACATCCAGGACATGGTTAAACTGTACACCCCAGCGCGTGCTCTACGCTCTGCATCAGCCAAACGACTCGCTGCACCCTCGCTGCGAGGGGGACCCAAGTTCCCATCAGCAAAAACACGTGGGTTTGCTATCCTGGCTCCAAAATGGTGGAATGAGCTCCCCATTGACATCAGGACAGCAGATAGCTTACACACCTTCCGGCGCAGACTGAAAACTCATCTCTTTCGACTCCACTTCGAGCGATAGAATTACTAACAAAGAACTGCTAACAGAGCACTTATATACTACTAAAGGACTGGCTTATCTATAGCCAGTTGAGTAGCACTTGAAATACTTGGCTCTATGAAACCTGATGTACTTATATGATTCTGTTTTCTTCAAGGTTGTGTCTTCCTGGTCGAATGCACTTATTGTAAGTCGCTTTGGATAAAAGCATTAGCTAAATGTAATGTAATGTAATGTAACTTATAAGGTCAGCCATATTAACACAGGACTAATGGGTTGATTCATTAGTAATGCAGATAAAACACTATATATAAAAATAAATTGTATATATAATAATTTTTTTTCACAATATAGCACTGATTCAATGCTATATTAATGTGAATAATTTAGCTACTCAAGGTGTCTTGATTTGAAAAGCATGAAGTAAAAATGTAGTTGATGCAGAGCCGCCACTGGCCAACCTGTGGCCCCACGCAAAGTTATATGATGAGGCCCGGTGACGGGGGGGGGGAACTGTGCCGCGCCTCAGTGTTGTAGTCAAGTTACCAATTCAGGAGTCCAAGTCACTCTCGAGTCACCACTCTTCGAGTCCGAGTCACCAAGGGAGAGTCGTAGTCGAGTCCAAGTCCGAGTCACCCAAGGAGTGTCCGAGTCGAGTCCGAGTCATCATTACCTGTGTTCGAGTCCGAGTCCAAGTCCGAGTCACCCAAGGAGTGTCCGAGTCGAGTTCGAGTCCAAGTCTGAGTCACCTAAGAAGAGTCCAAGCCAAGTCCGAGTCACAAGTCTTAATGTATTAATCTTCGTGGATATATGTGTTGAAATGTAGCTGCTCCTCTACATTGCTTTTATCCTGTCATGTTATACTAATCTGTCTATTGAACTGCTGTGAAGCGAGTTTGGCTACAATTCTTGTAGTAGGTGCTATACAAATATAAAGCTTATTACTAATATTATTATTATTATTATATATATAAATAAACTATATTTAAAATGAGTTACCTTTTAGAGAACTGATTATATTAGTATGCCAATATTTTCCTATGGTAAAGTTTTCGTTTTACACTTTTATTTTGATAGTAATACGATCGGGACTCTTATTTTTGAAGGAACTTTTACCGGTTAAATCGGTTTACTGATAAAGATTTAGCCCCAGAAAGCACATGGCTACTTGGCATGCAAAATGACCTCATTCTGCATGTTAAGTAGCCATGTGCTTTCGTGTAATCTTTATTTATTGATTAGATCACGTTACTCTGATGATAGTGTTCAAGACAGCCTATATGTCTGAACTCGATCCTTAGAGTAATGTGTTACGGAGCCTTCTCTTCAATATTGCTTCCACATAACGAGCATTTTGCCATGCTCTTTTCCAATATGGAAGCAGAATGTGTGAAAGCATACAGCACCATGCGGGGTGTGTCTCTAGACATCTTTAGACTGGAATAGCGGGGCCCAGTACGTGAACTCGCCTCACAGGTGCACACGCCAGGATAGAGGACATCAGACTCCAGAGAAAATTAGCTCGAGTCCAAGTCGGAGCGTCAATGTACAAGTCGAGTCAGTCATCGTGGGGGGAAAAATTCACGAGTCCTAGTCCAAGTCAGCGTAAGCCAGTGTTTCTCAAACTTTTTCATACCAAGGACCACTTAACCAATACAAAAACACTCGGACCACCTAACTCCACAAATATCCAAAAACACATCGTTTTTTGCAAATCGCCTGAAAATGGTACAAACGTGGCCACATGTGTGATGAAGGTGTTTATCTCGGCTATATCATGCAATCGAAAGTGAAACTTAAGCTCGCTCCATTGCGGAGATATTCCCGCGAGAGTGCGGAAAACTTAAATTCATTCATTCATTTCAAATGTGAAATTGTACCAATATACGCATGGACCACTAGAGGGCGCTCACGGACCACCAGTGGTCCGCGGACCACACTTTGAGAAGCACTGGCGTAAGCGATAATTCACGAATCCGAATCCAAGTCATCGTGCGCGAGAATTCACGAGTCCAAGTCCGAGTCGCGTCAATCAGTGCGCGAGTCCGAGTTGAGTCACGAAAATCGGCACTCGAGTCCGAGTCCAGGACTCGAGTACTCCATCTCTGCCGCGCCTACACTAATTGCACCTAAAGGTGCGCATAAAGGTTGAGGCTCCCTCCGCAAGGTGAGGCCCCACGCAGTCTGCGTGATCTGCGTGCAGGGAGGGGCGGCCCTGAGTTGATTGTTAAAATTACCTGTTGGTCGCTTTGACATTTATGTTTTTGATGGATTACATAAACAAAATATATATTGAGATTTAGAGGGGTCTTAGGTAGTATTTATTTATTTTTGCTCTGAACTTGCCATTTACCACTGTTTCCAACCTTTGTGCTAAGCTAACGATCCACTGGTGGTAGCTTTATTTTTACACAGATATGTGAGATTGATCAACCTTCTCATCTAACTCTAACCAGAAATCGATATGCTTAATATTTCTAACTATTCATTTTCCTATTCCTGGTCTTGCCATACTGTAGATTTGTTTTGTCATGGATGTCTAAGGACAGAGGGTGTCGTTTTCTCATACTGATATTCTGCACAAACTGTGCTGTTGTATTTGCTGTAAAGTGTCTTAACTGTAGGGTATTTTTATTATATGTACAGCACTTTGGCTCGACCAAAAATCATTTAAAAATGTGTTATATAAATAAAACTTGATTTGATTTAAACGTTATGTTAATATAGATAGTAATCATGTCATGGAAACAAAGGGGCTGCAAAAGAGACGTTTGCCTCAATCCATTCAAGTCTAATCCTTGTTCAAATGTTCCTGTGTGACCTGCACCATCCTGGTCTACTCACACATGCACACCCGCACACACACTCACTCAAACACTTTGAAATGACTTCCATGGGGTGTTGCGGCCTGTTGTGACTACCATGTATATACGTGCACACTATTTTTAGTCTGTTACCTCTGTACCTTGAGTTTTTACTGTGATTGGTGTTGCTGGGGACACACAAGAGCCTGCACGAACACACATGCACACGCTAAGAGAAGTTTTTTAGCAAGTAATTTAGTTATTTTATCAGCCAGAATGCTAACACATAGACAGCCACAGTGGTGAAGATGAGGTGGATGAATAAATCCACTAGTTTATCACTCCCAGCATGTGGTCCTGTTTATAGGAAGCCTGTGAGGGAATTCAAATCAACTCTGCTCTAGCTCTGGCTTTCTATTGTTAGACCCAAAGAGATTTGGTACATTTTTTTTTCCCAGCTTCATACTTCTGACTATATTTTCTTGGTTCCCTCTATCCTATTCTCCCTTCCTCTCTGCTTATAAAAGACTGTTCCAATATACTGCAAACAAATATGAAGTAGATGGAGTACGATTATTTCGGCCCGGGAACAACATGATTGCGTTCATGTAAAAATTATATATAGTATTTGAAAGATAAGAAAATTCAAGCTACTGTACCTAGTGATTTGGCAATAATTGCATATTGGCAGTCTCAAATGGGCCTTTTTTGTGCAGGTTGCAGGTTTGCTCTTTAGTTTCTTATTCAGTACATAGATCTAGTACTGAACATTTCAGAAACCCAAGAATCAACTACTGTTTTTCAAGGTTTTGCTTCTGCGTTTCCCATTCTTGTGCATTTATCAAATCTTTTTATCGAGGATGGTTCATAGAAAAGAGCAGTCTTATAGCCAATTCCTATGTATTCTTTTTTATTATCAGTGAGAAAAAAGGTGTGAAATGTGTTAAGTTGCTGTGTCTGGCCGGCTCAAATTGAAAGCATATAGTAGGTTCATCGGATTCTTTTCTTTGAAAACAGCTGCAGTTGAAAACTGATGAAGAAACCAACATGAGTTCCAAGAGAGTAAAAAAAGACCTGTAGAACTGAGAGGAACTGTGATGTCAGGTGAAAGGTTTATGTGTGTTTATCACTATGAGATTACAGATAGTAATACAAAAAAACCCTGAAGAATTCACAATCTAAGAGAAATTAAAGAGGGATAACATTTGATATCAAATGTTTTCTGTTATCTCTTCTCTTCATTTGTCCGCTGATCAGAGCATGTTTAGGGGAATGTTACAATTCTCACTATGTTCAGGGAACAGGGTGACCGATGATCAGATAAAGGTAAAAGGCTATCACGTATTAAAGGTCCCCCTATTATACTGTTTTTTTCATCAATATATTATAGGTATCAGATATATACAAAACATGCCTCTGAAGTGTTTGTCTCGAAATACCAAACAGATTGTGTATTGTAGCATCCCATAATCCCCTCTGTTTCAGGCCTGTTTCAAAAGGGCTGATTCTGTGTCTGTTACTTTAAATGAAAATAAGGTGCCACTCCCCTCGCCCCTCTGAGAGATATTTGGTTAAAAATAACCCAATGGTGCTCTAGGAGGAGATTCAGGTGATATGGTGGGGGGGTGTTAACTTAGTTGGTTATTGGCTAATGGTTGCACAAGCCAAAAAATCGTTATGACATCATAAAGTGGCCAAAATCTGATCTGCCCATTTTCAGACAGGTTTTTATATAAATGAATCAGGACAAAAAGTGGGTGAATCTTTTTTCCTGAAACTTTCAGAATCTCTTTACACAGAGGGGACACATTTTCCTGAGGTTTAAAGTGCTATATAAATAAAGCTGTATTGTATAAAATACGTGAAAAAGTGGATTTTGCATAATACAGTAGGTCCCCTTTAAAGGTGAGGTAGGTAAGTTTGAGAAACCGGCTCGAGATACACTTTTTGTTATATTCCATGGAATGCTCTTAACATCCCGATAGCAATGAATATCTTAAGTGCTTTGACAACAAATCCATAAAAAAACGTCATTTGTGGAACCCGTAGTACTGTAAAAAGCACGACCAATCATTTTAGCCGGCCCGGCTAAAGTAACTGGATGGCCTACCTGCCTGTCAGCCTTCCATCTGTGCACAAACTTATCTCGTGCCCTCATTGGTCATGTGTGCATTCGTGTGTGTTGGAGGAGGGGCTCTGTAAAGAAGTGGCAGATTTTTTTCGTCTGTATTTTCAAATTCTTCCGCACTCGAGCTGGTTTCTCCAAAATTACCTACCCCACCTTTAAGTCTGTCCCAATAATTTCAGTATTTCAGTGTAAATCCAAAAAAAATATCCAACATTTTCTTAATCCCTGATTTATCATTACCTTAATGGATTCTAATTTTAAGAGTGTAAAACACGAGAGCTGTTTTTGACAGGAAAAAAAGGCTGGAATGATATGGTCAGACAACGACGTCATCAGAAAGTGACAAAGATGACTTGTATCCTAATGAGGAACTATGCTGTATGGTCTGCTTCACATTAAGAATTTAGCCCTGAATATCTATTAATCTGCTAGATAGACTCCACAAGTCAAATATTTATTAGCTCTGATTAGGAAATTCATATTTTAGATACGACTGTGTCTTATTCCTCTCAGCTCATAAATATTCACATAATTTCAGTTAATAACCTCAGAAAATGTTCAGACTAGACAGCTTCTCTGTCAAAGATTCTGCTGTCCAGACCTGTAACATATCTTTGAAAAGTGTCTTTGAACTTTATTTCAATGAGCTGAAGAGTTGGTGGATGTCAGACACTTGTTTGCATTTGAGTTAAACTAATATCCTGAGTAGTGTGTGTGTGTGTGTGTGTGTGTGTGTGTGTGTGTGTGTGTGTGTGTGTGTGTGTGTGTGTGTGTGTGTGTGTGTGTGTGTGTGTGTGTGTGTGTGTGTGTGTGTGTGTGTGTGTGTGTGTGTGTGTGTGTGTGTGTGTGTGTGTGTGTGTGTGTGTGTGTGTGTGTGTGTGTGTGTGTGTGTGTGTGTGTGTGTGTGTGTGTGTGTGTGTGTGTGTGTGTGTGTGTGTGTGTGTGGTTGGTTACACTTGAAGAGCGCTGATCAGTCAGCCTGGGAATTCTCTCAGGGACAGATGAAATCTTCAGTAGCAGGATGAAAAGGGAGCAGATATAGAGGATGGTGTTTGCCAAATTAGCCTGAGATCTGATTGGATTGACCGAAACTTGTCTGTGTGTGGTCACATTGCGTGTGTGTGTGTTTGTGTATTGTGTAATTATGTGTATGTGCTCATTGGCAGAGTGGTGTCTTTACAAGTTGAAGAGAACTCCTATTGGGCTGTAGGGGTCATGGGAACTTGCTCTCTCAGGTTCTCCATTGGCCATCTCATCACACGTCCCCACTACCTACACACCCCCACTACCTACACACCCCCACTACCCACACACACACACACACACACACACACACACACACACACACACACACACACACACACACACACACACACACACACACACACACACACACACACACACACACACACACACACACACACACACACACACACACACACACACACACACACACACACACACACACACACACACACACACACACACACACACACACACACACACACACAACTGAGGTTGTAGTGTGACACGATGCTTCTCCCAGCGTCCCTCTCTCCTCTAGAGCAGATTAGCACCCCTTGTTTATGCCAACTCGTTTGCAGCTATACAGTGCATGTCTTAACCTGTATCCAAGGCCCTGTGAGCCACTGATCCCACCTTTTGAGCTACATACTGTAGGTGTTTATTACCCATGTTCTTCCATATTGGTGCCCATAGGTGGCAGAGTAAAGCTGCCAAGATCAAAACATGCAAACCTAGGCAATAGGATTACAAAGTCTGAATAGAAAATGCATAACATATGGAAGGAGGATCATATGTGATGTATAGCTGAAACTGCATGTATCATCCAAATCAGGACTGGGAACTGCACTCCTTCAGCGACCCTTTGCTCAGTGTGAGCAAATGAGTAAAGAATGGCAGAATGTTTAAAAATTACATCAAAAGTGATTATTCTTCTGGAATCCGCCGACAATATGATGCATTACCTCAATTAAGCTCGTTTTGGGGAGTCGGATGTTTTGCAATCCATTAAGCAATATGCAAATGACCGTGTTTGTTTTGGGAGGTCGGGGAAGGATGAGAGAGAGAGAGAGAGAGAGAGAGAGAGAGAGAGAGAGAGAGAGAGAGAGCTCTTATACGAGAGAGATAGAGGATCGATAGATCAGATCTCTCCCTTACTCTACTCTCTCTCTCTACTATCTCTCGCTCTCATATTTACCTGGCTACTTTCCTTTGCTGTGGGCCTATTGAGGTATACATAAACAGACAGAAAGACAGGCTCATACATAAACAAACACATCACATTAAATGACTTCTGTGGTGGTTGTTTCCTGTTATATCTTAAAACACAATGAGCCATAGTTTGAGGGGGTTTGGGATATCATTTGTATATTCTCACCTCTAGATTTGTATTTTGAGTAAAGAGAAATTGTATGTGTGTTTTTGTGTGAGTACATTAAGCATACATGAGAGAGCAGCACACTTTCCTCTTTGAATAAAAATGAAGCCCTCCAATGATTCCTCAACAACAAAGAAGTATAAGCAAATAAGAAAAATAAATAATGAAACTAACTTCCAAATAAAAAGGTCCCGTTGAAAACATCACCTTGCTGCCCTTCAGACTCCCTCTCTGTCTTTGAGAGAGTAAGTGTACGACCTGAAATGTGCTAATCCTTGTGCAGCCGTGGTCCGACCTGCTCAGGTTGACTGTGTTCGCTCGGGCTGAACCATCACTGCACTGTCGCCTCTCCAGCACTTAATGACTTTCTGCTCCGTGGACAACTTGGGCCAGAGAGATTACATATAAAACAGGGAGGGAGAAGGACAGAGAAAGACAAAGAAAGCCAGAGAGAGAAAGGTGGGGGGTTTGAGCAGTGAAGCATGCCAGCTTCTCTAAGGTGGGACACATTGGTTCAGGCTGGAGTTGATCTTGATTACTGTTCTGCCTGCACTGTCCAGCAAACAGTAACCTGAACATCCTGGTTAACTTAATGATGTCAATAAATCAATATCAACTCTGATACGTTTTCAAAAGTCATTCAGGGGACTGCTGAATGACATTTTGTCGATGAATTTCAATATAAAATCACAGAATTGCCCGAATGAGCAACAATTGTACAAATTACTGACTACTGTTTAATATTCACAAACACCAGGCATCAGTGTTTCTAAAAACAAATTAATACCAGGGTTGAAAAAGCTAACAGTCGTGGTATTAAGGGAGTGACTTCAGGGGGACTTTTGTACGGATTCAACAAACAAGACACTTGTTAATTTGTGAGTTTTATAGATGCTGGTAGGCATGTTTTCTTTATGCCACGTTGCCCATTTTTTTACTAGCCTAAGCTTACCGCTAGATTCATATTTAATGGACACATCTGAGGGTGTAATCAATCTTTTTATCTAATTCTTGGCAACAAAGTGAATATGCATATTTCCTTACCTTT
Organism: Pseudochaenichthys georgianus; assembly: GCF_902827115.2. Taxonomy (NCBI): domain Eukaryota; kingdom Metazoa; phylum Chordata; class Actinopteri; order Perciformes; family Channichthyidae; genus Pseudochaenichthys; species Pseudochaenichthys georgianus. The sequence goes on along the minus strand of NC_047508.1, from coordinate 26,605,404 downwards.
AATGGAGATTAGACATATTTAACCTTGTGGCAAGGCATCATTATGACTTCTGCTTACACAATAAAAAAAAGTTTTCTTTGTTGCTGGCACTAAAGGGCTGTTGCAAAATGATAGTTTGAACAAGACTTTTACTGAAATTGATATGAAATGAAACAACATTGTAGGTCAGAATGTAAGCATTTTCCTTCAACAGCTACATTATTTAAAGTGTTTTATTTGAGTGACCTTCTCAAAGCCTTAAAAACCCTCTCCTCCTTCAGCTGATGGAGTAATAGATTCTGTAAACTGCAGAATGCTAAATCACACCCACACAGGAAGGAGGACACAGTCAACAGGTGTTGTTGTAATGTTGAGATGTTGTGGACGCACAGCACTATTTGGGGTGGATATGGAGGACTCGGAGCAAAGCAAAAGTTGTCAAATCATCCCTGAAGAATCTCTGCCAAAAGCCGGATGCTAGCTGCTCCCAAAGTTACTGTTGTCAGACGGTTTTCTCTTAAGTTTCCAAAGTATTGCTAGTTTTCATTGCTCACCAAAAAAATTTTTTAACCACATGTTGCCGACGTTGAGTGGCATTGTGTCACATCAGAGCTCATAACCCTCGCTGATGCAAGTGTTTCACCGCACCTGAATATGGAAATAATCAATGCCACTGTGATTTCAATATCAGATGGCTCAGTCTAATAACAATGCCTCTATTATGTAAACAGCTGTTCCATACAAAATGGATCCGAATACGGACAGCACTCTAGATCTAATGCTTTTGAAATAAATCTTCCTTGTAGTCGTTTCCCTTTCCCCCTTTCTCCTCTTGGGCCAATTACAGGCCGAGTGGAATTTGTTCCGTCTATGTGCATCTCTCCGTCTGTGACCCCTGGGCTCATTCTAATGCTAAACTACTTTTCATTTGCTAACGACGTGGCAAGGCTACAGTCGGACCTTCTGAATATGTATGGAGGCAGTGAGAAGAGAACAGGTTTTATGGAGATGTGGATCCATTGCTGTCGCTTTCGCTCCCATAGTCTGCTCCATTACTGATGACCCTGCACAGCACATACAGAAGACAACTGAGTGTGTCGCTAGTTGTGTGTGTGCCACATAATGAGTGCCTGTGTGTGTATGTGTGTTGGTGTGTGTGTAACCCCTCATTTACTCGTCCGTCATTCTGTCATTAGATCCACTGATGCAGAGTATGCATGGTTCTACACCTAATAGTACTTCTCTGATATGCAAAATGAGCTCTCCACTGCACCTGGCATCCAGACCGCACTTCTCATCAGCGACAGTCTCCTCACCCTAATTTGCTTCCTGTTCAAATGTAACAGGAAACCACTCCAAATGTTTTGTTTTGTCCGCCTTGATAATAATGTGTTAAGGGTCTTTTTGCTGAATGTCTCTGTATATATTTATGTGGAGAGAAAAAAAGGCTTTGTTTAGGTGCAGACAACGGGAAATGGGAAAATAGAAAACAGGCTACAGATGGGGATCATAGTGTTGCTACAGGTGTGTTACATTTTGCACATACTAACATTGGTATTATATTTATTTTTGTCTGCACCAATAATGAACAACAAATCAGTGTAACAATCATGTAATTTATACAGGAGGATGTTGATGACAGCCCATTGCTTCGGTAAATGTATTAGCTGTGCTGAATTATCTCCGATACATGTGATAATTAATCATCCAGTGAAGCTCCTATTAACCATGTCTTTGAGTGTGTGAGTGCACATGTAGCTCTGTTTGCCTGTGCATGCGCGTGTGTGTGTGTGTGTGTGTGTGTGTGTGTGCGTGTGTGTGTGTGCATGTGTGCGTGTGTGTGTTTGTGTGGGCAGAAAATGGAACACAAGGTGTGAAAAGCATATGTGACTACAGGCTGCAGATAAGACAGTCAAGTCGTCTCTCCACAGCGCTCTTTTTAATCTCCTCTCCTTGACTAAATCTAAATAAGATCAGTTGGGTGTTTAAAGTTTTGGCAGAGGCTGAATCCTAGTTTTTCCTCCTAATCGATTACTAATGCCTGGCAGTAAGAGTTGTTGCGCTGTTAAATTGCTCCTCAAGGGATGGAGCGAAGTCAATAAATGAGGATGGTTTGAGTGTCAAGAAACGTGAGTGAGAAGAGCCATACATCACTTATTATACCTTGAACAAATGCCTTTTAAAATTAACATTGGGTCTACCGTAAGGGTCTACCGTAAGACTCTGTATTAGTTTAGCTTGTCCCCGAATTGTTGTTGGTTTCGGATTTTGATCCACAAGAGTCTATAATGTGGTACATGTTCGTGGAAGCTCTGCTGTATGTGTGTCAGATTGCAAAGGAGGAACAAACCCTGCATACCTATCTAAAAAAAGGTTGGGAAGGGACACATCACCATGACAACACAGGGAGGAGTAGGATGTACGCCATTAAAAAGATGGAAGCAATGTTGTGTATCCTGGTATTTTGTCTCCAACACTGACAGAAAAACACACGTGTGTAATTTTGTACTGATGAAATAAAATGTGCTCACATGAACGCACATACACACTCGCATGACACCTCCTCTAACACACACCCACCAAGCACACACATTTTGCTAATCCATTTATTCAGTCCTTGCCTAATTTGCCACGGCGATGACATACTGAAGTAATTTCCTCTACATCTTTTTATTCCAGTTCAATGAACTCTAAAACAATTCAGCTTGAACTTTGATTACTTGCTGCTTATTTGCATAATCTTAGTTCAAGTCAAAATGCCCTTATGTCGGTGCGTTGAGGCAACCTTGGAAGGCACATGTCAAACATGTATCACATTGTTCTACTGCAGAGTGCTTATTAACTAATTTCATGTGTATCAGATATGCCAATACCATCAGCTGCTTTGTAGTCATTAAAACCATTTATCATCTTGATTGAAGTTTACTTAAGGGTAGTTTTTGGCAAACAACAGTGAAATGCTTTGAACCAAAATTGGCAACTATTATCAGTGTGAGCCAAACAAGTCAGCAAGCGCAAAGTGAGATTTAACACACAGATAATAGGGACATCTAGTGGTCACTCAGGAGAACAATGAGGAGGCTTTCAGTATGAGCACTGAAACCTGTGCTAATGACAAACATTAGTTCTGCTTACAGTTTCAGTTTTTCTCCTAAGGTGTGCAAGACTTTGTCTCCAGCATCTCAGCTTTGATTTAACTCTGTTTTCACTGGCTAGCTTTATCTTGTTTTACTACATCTTTCTCTAGTGTCTTCCATCACTGCAAGTATATACGCACACACCCGTGTGCACATACACAAACACACTTTCTCTAGCTCTGGGAAGGTTGCTTTTCCTCTGTGACATCAGATGTATTTAATCAATCCAGCTCAACCCCAGCTGTCCAACATGAAGTGTTTCCCAATTATCTTAATGTGATTTGCTCCCTGCTGTTGGCTGCTACACTACTGATTACAATGCAATAAGATGCTGAGTGAACACACACAACCCCACCACTCACGCACACACACACACACACACACATGTCTTCTGTCTTCTGTGCTCTCTTGTCATCGTGTAGCCAGTGTGAGTAATGACAGGACAAGCTATGACAAAGGGGGAACCAGGAGACATAAACCCCAAGAGAGGATGGATGGTGGGATGGAGGGACAGGATGGATGGAGGGATAAAAAGGCAGACAGATACAGAGCTTTCCAGCAGTTCCACTGTCATCAAAACCACAGTGGGTCCTGCAGGACGGCAGGGCAGACATCATCCCAACAATGTGGTGACAAGGCAGACGATACGTTAAATACGCATTAGGAGGCACGTCACAACCCCTACAGGGACGCGTACAGATGGAATAGAAGAAGACACAAAGAGATGACAGATCGGTATATCATTGCCTCGGCCTCAGAGGTCTTGTGAATCCTAGCTGACAACATGACATTTTTCTGTCCCTCCTTGGCTTAATCTTAAACGGTTGTATACAGAAGAGATAACAGTTTTGGAGCCTGAATAACTTTGTGATGACAGTGTGAACTGAGGTCAGCTAAACAAGATAGTATGTGGGAAATGGTGGGTCCGAGGTGTAGAGATGTGAACATACAGCACAGCACCTTCTGTGTAGGATCAGACAGCTGACTGTGCGAGCAGTGCAGTGGGTCTGCTGTCAGCATGGTGGCTTTGTGACATACGAGAGGAAGGAGGGTTAAAAGAGGCAAAAAGTTGTGGTTCTCTTGGGTATTCTTTGAAGACCACGAGCCTATAGGAGATGGCCTGACCCCTGGAGCTGCAACCACTCTCCAACCCCCCTTGTAACCTGGGCACAGGAGAGAGGGGAATAGAGAGAGGATGGAAATGTGCCGCTGCTCTGTTTTTGGAGCCTTGCGGCTACAGAGAAGAATAACATTTGCAATGCCAAGAGCCTTAGATTAACCACAGATCAGTAGAAAAACAGTAGGCAAAAGGAAATAATGTGGATGAAAGGGTTTATTCATTATGTATTATGCACTCTGCACTATATAGTTATGATGTAGATTTGGTATGGCATAATATTATCAGTACAATACTATTATTTGGTCAGACACAATATGACTTGTGTGTGTTTAGTCCACAGGAGGCTGATGTGGAACACCATGAGATACGACCCCTTTTGAAATCCAGAAGCTTCACTCCATCACTCCATTTATTGCCTGTAAATACTGAGTTTTTCAAAGTGCTCATTAGAAAAGCATTTTCTCTTTGTTATCTTGAATGTCAATATTTGTCCAAATTAATTTCACACCCCCTTTTAAGCTGACAATGGGATGTTTGTGGTTAATGAATACTGCAAATCTGGTTTAGCGACAGCTCCTTGTTTTTATAAAAATACATCAACCACTTGAACTTAAGCTGCACTGTTTGCAGCATTTTAAGGGTAATTGCCTCTTTGTTGAAGCATCACTTATTGTACTGCCCGAAATAAGTTCTGCAGCTGCTTCATTACCGAACTGTCCTCAACATTCACATCTTTATTATCAATCTTAAACTAGATGCTGACATTTTCCTGACATCGCATCTATCGACATCAGCTCTCAGCCAGAGAAAACACTGATTCATCCCTTCGTGTGTCAGAAATCTTGATTTGAGAGCACGCAAGAACTATCTGATCTTATGCTGAGCTGCCATTATGAAGTTAGAGCACCGGCACTATAATGGCACTCCTCTCCCTGTTTTCAATTTCACACTCAATGGCTTCCATGTGGTAGAGCTTAATTGGGGCATCATCAGGGGAGTCTTTGAATCCGTATGTCTGTGTGTGTGCATATATACAGTAGGTATAAATGTGTGTGTATGTGGGTGAGTCAGTGTGTTTCATACTGAGTCCCACTGTTTTACTGTGAGAGAAGCTTTGCTAAGACACTTTTATGACTACCATGAAGCAGGTTTTTTAACAGTGCGTTACCCTTAGTGAACACACTTCACTGCATGCTCTTTAAAAAACATCAATACGTTTCCATATCGAAAGCAGAAAAACCTCTATAAAAAAGTAAACATCTGGAAGTAAAAACAACAAGGCAGCAACATTTCCACTGCGGTTTCTGTACAGTTTTAAGTCCTGGGTCATAAAAGATAATGAATAAATTGAAGTAATCATATACAACTAATATAATGCACATGTCCACAAAAAACTGTGTTTACACTTAGAATATATTGGTGTGATATACACACTGCCAATAAGACTGCAGATGATTTCCAGAGGGAGAGAAAACTGAAAGTGAGAAATATTGACTTAGTGCTGCTGCTGTTTTCTTTGAGTCTTTTGTAAGTGTCTTTTTTCATATTGGGATGAAAGAGGATTTACAATGCTTGATCTGGATTAAAAAAGAATGTTACATCAGGTTTGGTTTAGACAGCACAAAACATGACTCATCTCATCTGAATATGCAGACAGACCTTTTTTAGAAAACAAACTAGAATGTGGGCCTTATTGATTATCCTTTGATTACATACATGTGTTACAGTCTTCCAGGTGCATGCTCTTAGTTTGACAGTTTGACCTGACAGGTTCAACCCAGCTCACAGACATCAAACACATCAACATGAAGCTCTATCACTAACCACACATCAAAAGGTCTCAGTACTCTCCGGCTCCATCTGTCCTTTCATTCCTGACAGTCACTCCCTAGGCCCAAAGGACCCTGTCAGCTCTTTGCTCGGCAGTCAACACACCGTTTACTTTTCAAGATAATAATACAGTTCCCTGGCCTCAAGAAAAGAGTGAGTCCATGAAAATGTGTTAACAACATTGACATTCATTGACGGAGAGTACAAAGTTGCTTCAGCTACGTCAGCAGGGGGCAGTTTAAGGATTTTGTCAACAGCACAAGGGTAGCTCTAACACAATAGAGATCTATAATCCTTGGCATGTCGAGCGTGGGGCCCCCAAATTGTTCAAGCTCTCTTCCTTAGCGGCACCCCTGAAAGCATCAACCATCATTGTATTTGTCTTTGTACTGTACATCCAGTGATGGCTAATAAAAGAGCTTTACCCAATGGCTCTTTGTTCAGGTTTAAAGGGCAGATGATGTTACAAAGCACCATCTTCATAACTGTATATCAATCTAAATCAATATTTTTCTTTCATGTCTCAATCTTAAGAAAGCAGAACAGATGTTATATACGGACACTGACCATATGGATAGACAGGTGGCTCAAGGTTTGTGCGATAGCCAGGGCAGAGAGCATACAGCTGTTTCTGATGTCTTTTAGGCTTCGATAAATATAACAGAGTAAAGCCCCAGGACAAATGTGCTGCAGCTGCAAAGGTGGAGTTAAAAAGTAAAATACCAAATCCACAAGTAAGGAGGGAGATGCAACTTGATTTGCTCAGTTCAAACATTACATCTTAATTGTATAAATGTGTGTTGGGAATCCTTCATTCAAATGCATGTTGTCATAGGAATTCAAAATAGTTGTCCAGTTGCATGACTTCCCAAGATTTACAAAGTAACCACACATGTCAAATATGTATAACACTCTGTTTTTCATGTGGATAAGCTAAAACATTTCGTGACTGGGTTTTATTATTTTTGATAGCTTTACATTTGGGGAAATTCACATTGTTGCCTGGCTCTGTTCAAAGGTAACACGATTGGCTTACATAATCTCTTCATCATCATACAAATGATAATCCATCCAAAAACAAAAGTTTGAAACCAGGAAAGAGGATCCTTATACCCTTGGACCGAGCCAGGCAAGCTGTTTCCTTAAACAGTCAAATCTTCATTTCAAACCTTTATTTAACCAGCTGAATCCCATTGAGATCATCTATCTCTTTTTCAAGGGAGACCTGCAGCAATTAGGTTACACATGAAGACATAAAAACACAACAACATAAAAACAACAGGAAAACAAAAAGGAAATCATACAACATAGTTACAGGGTTACAATTTACATACCTAACATGTACAGGTACCAACAGTATCCAATTGCATAGCATCTATCCCAGCTTTAAAAACATGCAGTGGAACCAAATTGCTCAGTTTACATTCTTTTTGCAGACTGTTCCAATCAAGAGGAGCTGCACACACAAAAGCTTTTGTCCCTAAGTCAGTCCTAGCACTTGGCACATGTAACAAAACGAAAAAGATCTCAGGCAATAGCTACTTGCAACTCTCCATGTGATTAGAGAGCATATAAGATGGTAGTTTACCCAACATGGCTTTGCAGAAGAACATGTACCAGTGGCCAGAGATGGGGTCGTTACTAAAAAAAAGTAATATATTACATATTACTTTAAAAAAAAGTAATATATTACACTACTTCGTTACTATCTACATAAAGTAATTTGTTACTTTACTCGTTACTTTACTCGTTACTTTACTCTCAGGGCCGGCCCGCCCCTCCCTACAGGCAGATCACGCAGACTGCTAAAGTTTCAAATGTTCTCTTTAGTTCACGCATAAGACTGATCCAGATAGCTCCTGAATGTTTTCCTATCTGACCATGGCTGTCCTCTGTCTCCTGCTATCTGACCGTGGCTGTCCTCTGTCTCCTGCTATCTGACCGTGGCTGTCCTCTGTCTCCTGCTATTTGTATATTTTGCGCAGTCTATCTCTGCTCACGCTGTTGCGTCAGCGTGTTCTCCTGCGTGTTGGCCATGTGTTGCACTGGAGCCAGACTTCAGCCGAGCACGTACGAACTGCGCATGCGTGAGTGGCAATAACTCTCCTTACCAGCAGGCAGCGGTAGTGTGTATTCGTCATTCAAAACAAGCAACAACCGGAAAACAGAGAAGAAGAACTACGTGTGTGTGATATAAATAAACAACAGCTATGTGCGTTAGCTTCACCTAGCATGTGTTCTTTGCAGGTGTTTGTTGAGGTTTGATTATGACTGATTTTAGAAAGTAACGAAGTAACGCGTGTCGGGGCAATGTTAGTAACTGTAGTGTGATTACTGGATTATAAAAGTAGCGCGTTACACTACTCCGTTACCGACAAAGTAATATTATTACAGTAACGCGTTACAAAGTAACGCGTTACACCCAACTCTGCCAGTGGCTGAGCCTCCGTACAGTTAGTGAAGGCAAACCTGCCCTGGCACACAGGGTACAGTGATGAGTTAATACTTTACAATTAGTAACACATCTCAGTGCACTGTGTGTAGGCGGCATCTAACTTGATCAGGCAGGTGCATTCATACAGTTGATCAGATCCCCATAGTCCAGCACAGGTCAAAAGGTCACAGAGACTAGCCTTTTCCTGGCCTCAAGCGAGAAACAGGACTTGTTTCTGAAAAAGAAACCTAGCTTCACCCTCAGCTTTCTAAGCAGATTATTGACCTGAAGTTTAAAAGAGAGGCAATTATCAAGCCAGATACCAAGGTATTTATAATAGGCAACCACTTCAAGTACTTTTCCTTGCGTAGTAACAAAGTCTTGGCAACAAAAAAAGAAGTGTGTCTTCCACATTTTTTAATTATTCCCAGTAAATCTAAGAGGCAGTTTATATGCTGGAAGAATATCATGCAGTCCAACTAATATAAATGATGTACATGCAGTACAGTATATGTGACATTGTTGATGTTTCACTGACTGAAGACATTTAAAGGACACAGAACCCTTCAACAAAGGTAAGTGCCTAACATTTCATACATTCACTTTATTTTGGACTGTAGCTATACACTCCCTCTGGCCTGTACTATAACTGACAGTAATGGAGACGCTATGAAAACAATCTGCCCCATGACTTGGATTCTATCACACTAAAACCAATAATATACACACGTTTGCAGCACGGTAAAGGGTTATGATGAAAGGAGGATGTGTCACTTATGATGACACGGTACATTAACTATAGCTACCAGCTTTATCCATTAGAAGGGCTTGACAAAACTGGCTTAAAGAGCGGAACAGAGAGGCAGGCAGAGGGTTTGGGCACTGGAGACACCATTTTTAAACAGCAGGAGAGTGTATTTACAGACCTGACTTATTCTCTCACTCAGCCAACGAGTCCCTGCAACAGGTGTGGTGTATCAAACTGCACATGACTAAACATGAACACCATAATAATTGCCAGAGCTTTTCTATGAAAAATGCAAGAGTGTTTCCCTGCATTTGTATGAGATAATGCATCTGTGTGTGTCTGTGGATGGTTGTGTATGCATGTGTGTGTGTGTGTGTGTGTGTGTGTGTGTGTGTGTGTGTGTGTGTGTGTGTGCGTACATGAAAGCAGGAAGCTAATCAAATACAATACATTCCATATTAATGTGATTTATGACTGCTGTGTAGCCAAAAATCTGATCTTGCAGATCGTCAGCAGGGGGAATAAATCTATATCAATTCTAACTAACGACACATGCCACAGGCCCCAGGATGTGTTGTTTTCCTCTTTGCTGACAGCCTGTGTTCTTCTGTTCGGCCCTAAGGGATTGTGGGATTAAAGAAGTCTTCTCTAGTTTTACTGTGAATGATAAACGTGAACACACGGTCTCTCGTTAATGAAAAATGTGTACGGGTAAGAAAGAAATCCCAAATACAGAGCAAGAAATATACAAAGCTTCATTCATTCAGACATGAATCAAGTGGTCACATCATATGATATTAATTTAAAGAGATGAAGATGATTGAAGTATTATATAAAAGTAGAGTTAAGAAGGCACAATGACAAAGAAGAAACTGGAAAACTAAACTGTAAAAACATGTCAGGATTTCCTCTGTGCCACTGTCAGAGGGAGAAAAGATTGTTAAGTAGAGAGAATATCAGCGCTCTTACGGTGTCTCCTGCCAGTCAGAACATTATCACTAATTGGATGGTGCCATGTTGTAACCTAGGAAACAGTGGGTCATGCTCAATTCACAACCCACATAAATGAAGGTCATCTCACAATCATAAAAAACATGCTATTCTCATAAAAGCATTTTTTCCTGTTACTGCACGTCAGTCATAATGATGTTTCCTCTCAGTATGCATCCACATTTCAGTGAAGCCATAACCAAGTTGGTGGTTACTGTGGCAACATAAATGTCTTATCCCATTGCCTTTACTCTTCTTTGCAACAGTTGGACAAGGTCATATTGTATGTAGGAGCAATTGCCAAAGTCATAGATTATATTAGACCTCGATACATGATATGTTCGAAACAATGAATCCTTTAAACACAAACTGACACACACACACTAGGTGACCTTAACCCAGAGACATCATGATTGATTACTAGCCTCAGGCTGTCGCTCTGTCTGAACTTCCTGGTTTTTAAGTCTTGCATCCTGCGAGGATCACTGCTTTCTGTGATGTGATTAACTCTCCAGAATGAGGTCATGATTCATGCTGGGGTCTTCAAACAGGTAGGGGTTACACCAGAGATTAGAGACAGTTTCCCAGGTGGTCTGTTAGGGAGTGTTGAGGCTAAAGGTGGGGTGGAGGGGGCAGGAGGAGAGCCACTGGTTATTTGTTGGGGTTTAAGGTTAAGGTCTGGGTTGAGGCCGGATGAATGGGAGGCTGGGCCTGAGGGAGCTTTCCTTTTATCCGCTTTAGAGGGAGCAAAGTGGTATTAAATGTAAGGCTCTTCACTTTATTAGTTTCTTAACTAAGATGAAAAGATTTAACTTCGCAAACACATTTTACAGTTTAAAAAATACTTTATTTGTATTCACTTTCTTATTAGAAAAACAATACTGCTCTCAAATCTTTATGCTAATTGTGAAGCTACAGCGAGGAGATGGTTAATGAAGTAAAATAGACTAAAAGAAAGAATAGAGTTAAACAGCTAGCCTGGCATTTGATACCTTTAAAACTCACACATTTACACATTATATCTTTTTTATGTACTGTATGTCCTTCAAAACCAAAGTGTTAGAAACGTGTAGTTCTACATTATGACGCTGTACCTTAGGCAGTTACAGCGGTTATCCAGCTCCATATTAGACGATGACTCCCACCCTCTGCACTCAGAATTCAAGCTTCTTCCTTCGGGCCGGAGGTTACTTGTCCCAAGGAGTAGAACGAAGCGGTATAAAAACAGTTTTATCCCAGCAGCTGTTGCACACATTAACACATCATAGGAGCGTCACGATGCCTATTTTTATTTATTTATTTAATTTTGAATTGTGAATTTTGAATGTCCATGTTTGTACTAGTGTTTTTCTTCTTAAAATGTTTTTTAAATATTTTTGAGATTTGGTTGAGCAGGGTATACTTGTACTTTTACTAGTCCTTTATTAGAGATGTGTCTGTTGTTTGTGTTTGTTTTTAGTGTCAGGATGGAACCCTTGTATTTTTCTCTGCAAACAGAATCTACCTACAGGTACAAATAAATAACCTGAACCTGAACCTGAGCTTTAGGAAGGCTGGTGGACAAGCAGTTGTACCCAGTTTCCAGTATATATTCTAACTTAAGCTAATGGCCTCATGAATGTAGCTTTATATTGACCATAAAGATAGTGGTATTGCTCCTCTCGACTTAGTCTCAGCAAGGAATTCAAGTAAGACTGCTTTTTTTATTAATTGACGATGCCTTTAAACACGCTATGAAAACACAGGCATTCATTGTTGATTTTTGTCATTTCTGAATACACTGAGAATCACTTTAAAATAAACACACAGAGAGACTTTGTCTTCCTATGTTTTGGTCCACCACCATATGTAGATTCCTCTTTTCTGTCTGTCAATCTTTTGAAACCCAATACCCTCATATGACCCTGTTAGCTTGCTAATTGAGTTTCTTCCATTTACAACCATATGGTATTGGTTTCAGTTGCACTGCTCCAATCTAATGAGCAATCCCATGCGGGAAAAAATAAAACCCTTTAGATTTATAACCAGCTCCTTTTAGTGATTCTAAGGACTGCCCCCGTGATTTGAAAGGTTACAATTTCATTGCAAGCTAGCACAAACTGAGCTAATGGTCATTACCGCAAATGAAAAGCAGATAAAAGGTTTAATTTTCCAACTTTATCACTGCTTTACCCCTTTCTCTCATCTCCTCTCTATTTATTGCCAATTTTTCTTATTATGGCAGACAAAGTCAGGCAGGTTTAATGTTCCAGTGCTCCCAAGATATTCCCTTACAGCAACTTATTCATACTCTAGGAATAAAGTAACATTATTATAAAACAAGAGTCATGTAACTTCTAAAGATTTGCAGTCCTATGTGAATAAACAAAGGTCATTCAGTTTAATTCCGTACCTCATGTTGCATGTTGTTGCTGTTCAGGTTTAAAAACAACACGTACTCTATTTTTGATGTGCTTTAACACAGTACTGCATCTGTATTAATGCAATCAGCCGTTAAAGATTCTTGTTCCATGACACAATTAGGTGTCCATGCACTAGTATGGAGCAATGGAGAGAATGGTGCCAGAGATTGAAACTCCATTTATAAAACATTGAGCTGTTACTTTTATCGGTCCCATACGAAGCCACACACACACACACACACACACACACACACACACACACACACACACACACACACACACACACACACACACACACACACACACACACACACACACACACACACACACACACACACACACACACACACACACACACACACACACACACACACACACACACACACACACACACACACACACACACACACACACACACACACACACACACACACACACACACACACACACACACACACACACACACACACACACACACACCTTCGCAAAGGCTACAAGTTGCTCCCTGTTTCAGCACCAACACCCTTCAGGTTAATAAGCATCTCAGTAGATGGAAACCCTGCCAATTCTTCTAGCATATATCCCTGGTTTATCCCAGTGCCACTTTCAGTTCACAGTGAGTCATTGTACCAATCACTCCTAATTTCCTCTCTGGTGAAGGCTTGAGCTGTGTGGTAGCAGCCTGACACAGCACCCATTATGGCCTAATGGAGGTGAAGGTGTTTTTATGGCTCAGTCTGGCCCATTTAGCCAGTCAGGTGCCACACAACCCTCTATGAGGACCTTATTACAAACTTATGTGAACTTATGTGAATGTCTGTAAGTATTATGTGAATGTCTGTAAGTATTCCTCAGTATACCTCATGTCTCCCACCTTGCCGGGACCCTGGAGTTTTGCCCCTTCCCACCTAGAAACGTTGTTGTGCCTACAGAATGGCTTCTACTGAACCCCTTAATAAGTGGCCTTATTTTATTGGAAATCCTAACTGCTGCAAATTGTTTCCAATTATATTAAATTGGTCAGTTAAATCTTAGGCTTATACTGGACGAAAGTGACTTACTGAACCACCTCAGTATGTATTATGACCATATTAGCATTGCATTTCTCTGTAACGACGCTGAAGTTCCTCAATAATCTGAATGTGTTGGTAATTGGATTCTTAACTGCTCTCAATTGTTCTCAAACTGTAATAGAGTGATTTATGGCCTCCAACAGGCCAGCCAGCACCAGACATCGACACTGAGTGTTCCCCAAAGTGAAGCCGTAGATTAAAAACACATCTGAGGTAGACGAGGTCACACTCCACTGGCACGCACATTAACGCCTCCCTCTGAGACTTAATGAAAGTCATGTAAATGCATTTCATTATCATAATGAAAAGGTACAGAAATACAAGCCCTATAATAAGTGAGTGATTGAGTCAGTGGTGCGGCAAAGAAGATTAGACACAACAGCAGAGTTAAAGCCGTATCTGTAATTTGATCATATACTGTAGTCCGACTTTGGCTGTGTTGGCACGTCTTTACTAAGGGAAAGGATGGGAGGCAGTGACAGTGTTCCTGATAATCTAAAATAATTCCCATGGTTTCTGGTATTTGTTGAGAGGATTGAACAGAAACAGCACGAATATGTGAGAGGTAATTTGCATGCTCAGTCTCCAAACATGAATGTTTACAGTGTTTCAGTAAGGGCAGGGAGGTTATCGCAGAATTCATCTCCCTTTCTATGTTGTGCTTTTTCTCCTCTGTCTGCCCCTCTCTCTTGCCTTTATATGCTTGAGTGACCACAATTACCAGCTGAACGCAGCACAGGATGCGGCAGTGATTTAAAATGATTCATTTAAGGAATGCGGATCGCTGACACACTCAAACTCATACTCCCACTGCAGCCCTGCATCCCACCCACATGCACTGAAAAAAGACTACATTTATCTACACTAATACTGTAAATTGAGTACACTCACATCCTTTTAAATGAACCACATTAAGAATGCTCGCCTTTTCAGACTTAGCAAAAGTGAAATGTGGTTTGAATGTGGTTTCTTTTCTACTTTTTCTAGCATACACCATTTGCTCACTGGAATCAGACCGCAAACACTGTTTACTTTGGAATGTCAAATCTTGACTCCATCTTTAAAGGCAACCTGTCTCAATGTTTGCAAATGTGGGACCACCTCAGGGGATAAGACCCCCCTCTCTCACCACCCCTGACTGAGTGATGATGTTTGATAAGCTGTGAGAATGCTGCAGTAATATTCAGCCAAGTTGGGCCACAGGCATTGCTGTTTCTATCTGCCGTCCTCCCTCTCCCCTTGAGCTTTCGATATCTATCCCCCACCCCCACTATGTGATGGCCTGAAGGTGTAGATATGAATCACATGTCAACAATGTATCGGTAAAAAAAAAAAGAGGGATCCGGAGAGAGGGAAGGTGAATCAAAGATAAGAAAGCTCCACCGTCCCCACTGGCACACAACAATTAAGCCTTCTGACAGGAAGTTGAGTGCATATGCCTCCGGTCTCCATTTCCTTACCCCACTGCCAACATCTGACACTCTCTGATGACAACACATATTGAAAGCAATAAATGGCCAGAGAATAATATAATGGCATCAAGCCTATTCACTGAGAGCCTTGCGTCGGCTTGCTTTGTGATGTCCCTCATATCTAGTCTACATTTTTTTCTGACATATGCTGCGATGTATACAAATAATCTTACTTTGTTGTACTTTTTCAGTTTCTAGCTCACAGAAGAGGTTAAATTAGATGTGAAATGTAAATAAAGTTTACATTTAATATCTATCATATTTGTTAAACACTTAGCAGTGAAGGATAATAAGATCAGTAACTGAAACCTCCCTTGTTGAGTCATTACTGTAGATCTTGGATTTATTTGACACATTGGGAACAGCTGACCGAGGGAGGAGAGGTCTCCCTGATAAAAAGACATAGCACAGCCGTTCTGTATCACAGAGACACATACGCTCACTAACTACACAGGGGAGGATGTTGTTAAATGTGTTTGGTTCAAAGACTCGCACACCATCTGAGGCCGCATGTAAGCCTCCTCCCCTGAAGGTGTAATTTGCACTCGATCCTTCTATGAGTCTCTCCTGTCTTTTTTCCCTTCTAAAAAATGCTATTGGCTTATCAGATGAGCTCCACAGATGTTTATCTTGATAGAGAAGAATGTGAAGGCCTATCAGGACTTCAGACAGATGTCAACTCAAACACTTAGTCCAGATACATTACAAAATATAACAGTCCATATACAGTAGAACATTTTGTCTGTATTTGACTTAAAGGAAATTATGTTTTTTGACAGGTTGGATTGATAGAAGAGGCAGCGTTAGGGATAAAATATCCCCAAGATCCACTATATATTCAGTATAATATGAAGCTCAAGCTAACGTATGCAGGTTTTAATATCTGCTACACCCGTTCTTAGGAAAACATTAATTTTCACAAGATAACAACCATCCATTTCCTAGGAAGGACAGACACTCCCTCATCATAATCAGTACTTTCCTCCTCTTTCCTGCACAAACAAGATACATTCTAGAGAGAAAGTGATGCTGTTGGCCGATCTTTACTTGGGACTACCTCAGTGAGACATTGGTGGTTTCCCTTTGGTTATTTCCTGCACAGAATCGTTTGAGATACAGAATCAGTATGAGTGATGAGTGTTAGGAAAAATATCACTCGTCACCGGCTTGGTCTTCAATATCAGGATTCATGTATTTATTATCCTTGCAAGAATGGAAGTAGTCATCACACACAGAGCTGCATGGGACAAATAGTTCCCTGAATAGTGTCCTTGAAATGCTTATAAGAGAGTGTTACAGTCACAAAATGCAGAATACCGGTTCAAAGCAGTATTCAATGTTTAGTTCAGATTAGCTAAGGCCCACGTAAGCAATAAACATGACAGTCATATGTCTATCTCCATAGAGGCTGAGTCATCATGTTAATCGTTGTCACATAGCTATCATATGCCTAAACCAGTGTGTCCTGACGTTCTTCTAGGTAATCATACATCGTACACAGCTACGTAGCGACTTTGTTATCATGTGCTCCTCTGATATTAGAAGAGAACATTCAGTATTTTCCCAACACGGGAAACGGGAAACGTTTAACAACACTTAAATAACTCTTCTAGCCTGAGTGTGGTACGTGCTTTATTATAGGATTTGTATTTCTTTCAACCCCCTTTTCAAATGTTATTTTATAGAGTAACATACCTTTTGGTCTCAAGCCTTCTGTCTTTTTCTTCTCTCTTCCCAGCTGCTCTATCCCACCTGTTTGCACTTTCAGTTCACTTCATTCCTACTGTATTGTCCCTCTCCAAGCCACAAAGCTGCATTTTCCTGCTGAAAATAAATAAATAACCACACACTTACACACTTGAAAATATAAATAACAAACTTAACATATAAATAAACAAAATGGAGACGGAGAGAAACTCATTTTCTAAGTGTGTGCTCACTCTCAACCTCTCTGGCTGTATGTTTTTGCTACAGTTGCCGTCTAATGGGCCTACGTGTTTAGTGTTTACCTTTGGCAGTATGGCTTGCTGAATTTGGAAATGTGTGTGTGTGTGTGTGTGTGTGTGTGTGTGTGTGTGTGTGTGTGTGTGTGTGTGTGTGTGTGTGTGTGTGTGTGTGTGTGTGTGTGTGTGTGTGTGTGTGTGTGTGTGTGTGTGTGTGTGTGTATTTGGAAAAGGCATTAAATTGGGCTGTGGGTTTATTGTTTAGACTGCGAGGCTGTGATGTTTGAAGCTGCGATTGTTTGCCTCCCATTTAGTCTGGGAAATGCACTCTGTTAGTGTTTTGTTTGGGTCCCTGTGTGTGTATTGGAGGAAGAGAGAGCCGATCAATGGAGTGGCTACACAGACAAATGTGTTTTTATGCCCAAGAAGAACAAGTGTTTGTTTGAAAGTGAGGTGTACAGTAAGAGAGGTTTTATAGGAAGTAACAGTAACAAAATAAGCTCTCAATAAGATGAGGTGGTGTATTAAAAGGCATTGCAGCACATTTGCCTTTCTGGCAGTAATTGAACATGTACTCAAATGTTTCACTTGAGTAAACATAGCTATATTATTTATGGGTTGTAGATTATCCTCCATCTCATTATTTCCGAGTCATGCTACGTGTGTAATGTTTGTCCTTGTGTAACATAGATAAGTAATTGATCTGCAATTCTTGGCAGGCAGTCCTACACAAAACATGGCTGTCATTATTATTATGACCGCTTTGTTTTTAATGCTACACTAAGCAATGCTAACACATTTTCAATCTGGTTCATTTTAGCAGGGCTTCTTAGCTGTGTCTGCTTACTGTCGTGAAATAGTCTGAAATTGAATCCAAACGTTTTGTACTTCCTTGTTTCATGAATGAGAAGCAGGTGAGGGTGGGGAGGGGTAGTTGGATACTTTTTTGTTAGATGGCTTAGCTACAAGCAGCATGTCAAACATTGTTTTAGAGTTTTTATATGTTTAACTGCTATGCCTGTCATCTTTGCTCTATGTGTTTGTGTTGTCTCCTGGGTTCTGTAGTGCCCGGAGTCTGTCTTTTTATTTGTTTTCCTCCCAAACCCCATCCCTTCAGGAAGCCTTTGCCTCCTGTCAGGTCATCATTGTAAATAAGAATTTGTTCTTAATTGATTTTCCTGGATAAATAAAGGTTCTACTACTACTACTAAACAACTCTCTGAACTATGTTATGACTTATTGATATTTTGAGCAGATTCTATGGCATAACTTAAATAATGTGGCCCAAAATCATAAAAATGTATATGTTTGTAGGGACCACCCCCTTGTTTGGTTTAGTCCAGCTTGATAAGTCAGTGAGAGGGTATTTAAAGGGAAGTGGGGCTTAGCTGTGTGGTTGTTGCTTTTGTAACTGGACATGTTGCTTCCATAAATGCCCACAAGAGCTGAAAAGTAGTGATGGCGAGATGAAGCCTTATGAAGCTTTCCAGCCAATTGGTTCTCAATAGGGTTCATCTCATGAGGCTTCATCTGATCAAAGTGTGTTAAACAGGCAGAAATCTCAACAGTGTGATCTTTCTGTGAGTTCCCAATGAGTAAAGCCTTAGAATAATTCTAAACAATGAACATGAAATCATATTTTCATGTAATACATTTGTATGCATATTATTATGTATATATACCTGCCCAGTTACTCTTACAACAAATTAGTGCAGTAATCAAATTAGTAATCATTTTAAAATAAAAATGTAAAGAGAGTAAAATGTATGTTGTCGACAGATGGCACAATGTGTTTTTGCTTGCTGTTTCAACAATAGAAGCTACATGCTTAACGTGTTAATTGAAGCAAAACACCTATTTTAAACAAAAACACAACAAAGCTCCTGGAATATGTTGAGGCCGCAAAACGGCCTTGTTGGATTTAGAGAAGGATCATGATTTGGCTTAAAATAAGTTAGCTTGTTACATTATTTCAGTTAAAGTCAATTTAAAAGGGTCAATGTTGTCCTTTGGTTTCAAGCAAGACAGGAGGCCAGTCTCCTTGGTTAAAGTTTGAAACTATTTACACCATTGGTACTAATATTTGTAAATAGTTGTCA
Organism: Pseudochaenichthys georgianus; assembly: GCF_902827115.2. NCBI lineage: Eukaryota > Metazoa > Chordata > Actinopteri > Perciformes > Channichthyidae > Pseudochaenichthys > Pseudochaenichthys georgianus. The sequence goes on along the minus strand of NC_047508.1, from coordinate 26,586,177 downwards.
TTATATATTTATATGTCCAACATGCGTAAGCTTGGAAAAAGCATGTTTCTCTCAAAATGTAATTGACAATGCAGTTTTGATTCATCGGAACGTTGTTTTTGGGAGACCAGGTTGTATCGTGAGCATCTTTTTCCGGAGAACCAGTACATTTTCAGTCAAGCAGGAAACCCAGAGGTGGAGCACATTTGAATAAAGTTGTACTTGGACTCTCTGCAGCTAGAAAGTGCAGAGAGGCACTTAAAGATGGATCTTTAGGTTACAGAGTGACATCCATAGTGTTAAAAACAGCCAGTCAGGTTATATATATACGGCACTGTTGCTGTCCTCCCAACACAGCCATAACCTTGATGTATGCTGACAATGGTTTTAATGTTGGCCATTTAGTTTTATTGTGTTCACTGCCATTCATCATTTTCACAGTACATAAAGAGTTTTATGGTTACTTTTCTGAGATTCACTGAAGGAGAAGCTTTTGATATACTGTCTGTGGGCATACATGCTGAAGGTGTCCTGGAAAATACTTTATTCACCTCTCATATCAAAGTTGCCATTACACAACAAACATTTGAATATTCACACATTTTGTATTCTGTGTGTATTTTTTTGTCTGCTGCACTTCACATTAGAATTGCAGGGAAAACTTAAAGTCCCTCATATGCTTGTTGACATGTCCTGTTGAAATCGAATTAATTATCCTTATCCCTTATCATCGATAAGTAACAATCATTGATAATTAGCTCCAGTCGTAGTTAGAGCACTACAAGCCTGGTGGCAGCTCATGAAATCAAGATTAGTTAATCAGTTCAAGTCTATTGGCACTAGGGCTTGGAGGCCTGCATGTGTGTGTTTGTTTCCCACATAGGACTCCCTGGGTGACCAAGCCTGGCGGACGGCCCTCTCACTGGAGATCTTCACGATTACTGTAAGAAATTACTCACAGATTGCACTGCCTTCTGTACCCTAACATCCACTATTTGTGTGATTATGCACAAGGCCCTCTCCCACAAGAATACCACAAGCATGTTAAAAAAGCTGTTTCCTTCTGTAAACAACTGAGGACTGTGGACTTACTAATGGAGCATTTATGCCCAAGTTTACAAGATTTTTGGCACTCTCACCTCATTTCATAAAGCATTTCACCCAGCAGGAGAAGGCAACTTCACATTGCTTAAGAACCTTAAGAAAATGAGACAGGGATTATGAACCAAACAATGCAAAGTGATATATTGGCCACTTACATATCCCAAACACATAATGTACGATTGAAAGTGTTTCCAATTTGTAAGGAGTTAATCCCTTTTGAATGAGAGAAGATTTCCCATCCTTTAAATCTCTGCTTCTCTACATCTTCAGATAACACATTCTTCCTCCTCCAATGTCCATGATCTTCTCTTGTTTACATTTGCGTAATACCATCACAAATGTGTGGGAGTAAAATCATCCCTATCTAAGATGGTATATTTTACTGAAAACCACTAACTGCTGATCTCACATTTATGCAGCTTCCCACCTCATCCAGAGTGAACGGTTGATCCTTCTTAATGGAGGATAACAACATTGTAGAAATTACTGAGGATTAAGAGGCTATTCTTTGGTTTGCTTTACCATGTCTTGCATTGCCAAATCCTTTCAGTTCACTCACACAACATCATATCAAAGGATAGGGATATTAGAAACACAAAACAAGCTACTATTGTGTAAGAAGTGGGAAGAAACTAAATGATCGTGTGTGTGTGTGTGTGTGTTTGTGGGGGGGGGGGTAGTGTGCACACTAACACATTCATACACACATCATGTTTTTTCCAATGTAACCACATTCAGAAGTAATTCAACTCCATTTATACTTGTGTTGCAAGTCTTAGCAGACATTTTGTTGTGACAATATCTCTTTTAGAAGACTGAACAATAGATGAACAAAATGTTTGTTTTATGGTCAGATTTCAATGAACTGCTCCAACTCCTAATTGGACAGATGGACCGCTTGCTGCGCTGTCATCGGTCTTTCCTCTTGATTTGACAGCTTGACAGCTGTTCTGGGAACATTGTCAACTTCATCTTGACCTACAGTTAAAACAGTGTCTCAACTAATTTGAAAGAAAAGAAGATCTACATTGCTTTCACCATCATTCTGTTTTTGAGACTAGGAATGTTTGGAACAAGTTCAAATCCAACAAAATGGCCACAAACGGTCTACTAACCATATCATAGGCATTTTGGAGCTGTGCCTTGTTCTAGGGGTTAAGACCATGAACCTTTTTTCCCCATCCCTCTCATTCGTCTAATATTATCTACATAAGAGCATGTATTTATAATTGTTTGGGGGGAAATGGGAAATACTTATATTTTACTTTGCTAGACTTGTAACTTTGTGTCTGGAGCATGTGATAAGTTAAAATTGAACGCTTCTTGGCCAATATCCCAGAAGGAAAATTATCTAATTGTGGCTTTTTTGTGGAGAAATGTGAACCTCACAATGTTAAATGGTACAGGAATGCACAACATGTTTAACACAACTCTCAGGAGAATGGGCAGGGATGGGATTGACAGCATGCAGTGTTTAACGTCATCAAATGTAACATCATCAAATGGTTTTACTCTGTTCGTGTGGGTGTGTGTGGGAGTTGTCCTGAGGAAGTACACACTCTGACACTTAACCACCCAACAGGGAGGGAGGACTATGATTTAACCTGTTAACCTTTAACCTAATCCTCTTCCGTAACTGGGACAAATTGCATCTGTTGAAAATACACACCCTCAGAGCTTGAACAGCAATAGGTAAATTACCACCAATGTGCAATCGCATGCGTATCCAATCTCACTTTTTGAGTGTGACACACTCTTTTTTCTGGGTCCAACATTACAGCTCTCATCCTAAACGAATGTAACCTCAGTGAGTAATTGGTTCTAACCCTTCTTCAACTTCTACTAAAGTATCAAATCATTTTGTGGCTTTGGACTGGCTCATGTCTGTGTGTACATCTCTGAGAGTGCCAAAAAAGAAATCAATGTTTACTTGGAAATCTACCAGAGGATTGTGACGGCACGCTCCCGTCTAAAAGACACGCAGCCAAAGAGTCCCGCCCAGCAGGATCTGGCTAACCCCAAATACAGCTGTTGTTCTGTCCTCTTAGAAGAGCCCAAGGGAAACCCGGTTCAGAAAGATGATCAGCCTAAAGGCCGTGACTAGACATGCATGCTCACATATCCCAAATGGAACAATAGTCGGTTAATCCCAGTGGCATGGGACGCATTTTCTTTATGAAATTAATTTTAATCAATCCCATTTGCTCGAGAAAAACTCACAAGGCTCTTTGTCTTTCTGCTCTGTGTATGTGTAATGTCTCTATTCTATTATTGAGCTCATTTGATCTTATAGCTAACAATTCTGTTCCATTTTGGTACGATTTACATTGTTTTAAAGAAGATTATAAGCGGTAATTCATGACTTTACCAATGCTTTATGAACCATTGAACAAATGTGAGTTTTCAGGTTGTGAAAACTCCTACAGCGTGACACTTTCTTGGTGTTTTTCCATACAAAATACTCCTTCAATGGACTGCTCCTCCACTTCTGGAACAGGCATGCCGAGCATCTGGACCAGCATCCATTTGTAAACAACTTTTGAACAACATTTGCAGCTGCTGACTTGATAGTGTATTTGATACTCCATAACTTAGCTGGTTTCTATTATATGTTTTAAAATTAAAATCAATCTTATAATACTTCTACTTTTGTTGGTGTTTCTACAATTTGAGAATGTACCACAATCCACGTTCTAAATTCAGTATTGGCTGGCAGCTGCAGATGCTGAGGGCCCCTCCCTCCAGCAGCAGCATAATTGGGAGTTTACCGTCTGTCTTTCCCGGGGCGAACTGCCACAGAGTAACCAGCCATCCAACACACACATACACATGGAGAGTGCACCGAGAGTTCAAGAGCGCAAGAGTGCGTTTGACTACAATTAAGGGGAGTGGAAATACTTTGGAGAAGTTTTAAGTTTATCCATCCATTTCCTTTTGGTCTGGACGACGTCGCGCTAGTGTCCGTGCTGAAGATTACTTTTGTCTGAACGTCAGGCAATTAGGGATAGTGACGCTTCTGCCCTCTGTGTGGGCATGTGTTGCATGTGAGAAGAGACGGAGTTAAATGCGCAGGTAAGAGGAAACAAGCAATAACGATAACGAAGATGCAAATCATGTGGCGTAACGTGGAACTCTGATGTACTTTTTAAGTTCATTTCATGATTTGTAGATAGATATGACTTTCCAATTCGAAGTAATGTGTAATGTATCTTGCGACGGTGATTGATGTTGTCCAGAGCTTAGCTGATTCGAAGAAAGAGCCATGTATCAATTCAGGTTTTACTTTAATTTAATTTAATGTTCATATGGTTTTGACACAATGTGTATGCCGGTTATATTTTACTTTTCAAAACGTATCCTTCGTCAATAACGTGTCTATCTAACATTTTGATATTTCATGTATTCTATTACTTCAGCAACTTTAAGTTCTGCAGCACAACTTTACACATTTCCTAAATCCAACTTTTGAAAATCAGGATTTTGGACTTGTCTCTCTAAAATGTCAACTTTTTAAGAACTTCAGGACAGCTTTTCTTCTTTTTGTATTAATGATGAGGAGCATAACCCTCTTGAATTGCTGAAAATGTAAAAGAATCAAAGATCTTTACATTATTTTCAACAGAAAACAGCAATATGTTTTTTAACAGTGCTATCACTAATGGGTTGAAAGTTTCCTTTAGGATGTAAAATCCGAAATGTAGCATTAATATATTCACACTTTACAGTTAATTAAGCTGAATGTGCACCCTCATGTCAATGTGTCACAGCGTGTTTTTATTTTAATCCGCTGACAGATATATGGGGCACGATAGATATAAATATATGAGTAGTTGGTTGAGTGGCAGAATGTTATGGTATACCAAATGTGCTTGACATGTGTTTAGACAGTTTTTGATAAGGGGGGTGAATGTGGGGGCTTCAACCTCAAATGAAATGTGACAAAGTGCACTTACACAGCCTTTTCACTCCTCTTTGATGATCCAAGTATTCACATTGCATCTCTCCAGTACATTAAACATGCTATAGTGAACTTAACTTATGGAACTCACTGTGATATATGTGTTTCTGTGGTTTACTGTGCAGCGTATTGGGAAAAAAAACAGCCATGTGTGTTTAGTGTAGTTATTTAACCATCCTTCCCTTCCCTGTAAATCAAACAGTCTCAAGGACCCACTCTGCACTCACTGTGCATCTAAAGGTTTATCTAACCCCCTACAAGGCGCTTTGTGTTGAGGGGGTGTTAGAGGCAGAGAAACTATGGAAGTGAGGCAGAAAGAGAGATGGGAGCTGTGCGGATATTGATTTCCCTGGCAGTGTTTCAGGGCTTTCGATCAGCATGACTGGGGAAAATAAATTATTTCTGCTTCGGGCCACAGAAAGACAGCTTCGAAAAATCCTGTCTGATTTTCTCCTTTAAACATTGTCCAAAAGTGACGTCACTGAAGTGGTGTCTGCCAGGAATACTTAATGCAGACCACTGTATACACAGCAGCTGCGGATGGAGCAGACTATGGGCTGCGGCTGAAATCACAACCTGGAAATGTACGCTGGGGATCTTTAAGGACTTGGAAGAGAATTTTGAAAAGTGACGGCATGCTTTGAAAAAGGTTTCTAGTCTAATTTCTGTGAGAGCTCTTTTATAGTTTGGAAAATAGATTTGTTAAGTATAATAAGTTATTATAAAAATAAAAATAAGTTATAATGCGATTCTGGTACGTGGTTCCCTTCCCTTTGTTCATTGTATCAATTTTTTCAAACTCATGTTGTGCTAACCCTGAGCCACTGTTCTTGTGTTCTATGTTGCTTGTCTGGACCGATCAAACATTACCCGTAAAAAAAATCACAGCAACAACATGAAGCTGTGTTATGAATGGCCTCCAGCACCATTCCTGCGCTCTGTGACGGCGTCATGTTGTTCAAAGCTTTTTCCTGGACGGTGATGAAAACTACAAACCTAAAGAGGTCTTTCTCAAAACTCAACAGGATTTGGTTGGGGAGCATTATTGAAACAGATTTGTTATCCTATGGAGTTTCCAGAATCACATACAAAGTAGCAAGCACCTTTACTGCAGTGGTGATGTTAGTCTGTTTAAAAAGTCTACAACGTCTAGGTGCCAATGACTTGCAGACAGACATTTCGGCTAGGTTTGCCTGCCCTGCAGCTATTTGGCCTTCCTTCTGTCTGTACTGAACTACACTGGAGCTGGGGTGGAGATAACCACATAACAAAAGCTCTCCCAGGACTAGGAAAGAACAATTGAGATACTTTCCACATTTGTTTTTAGAAAGTAATGCTCTTGAGAGGAGTTGTTGCATAGCATACATGGGTGTACCCTTATATCCTCAGGCCGTCAGGAGAGTGAGAGCACTTACAACTGTCAGTCTCTGTTTAGTGTTTTCATGCCCTATTACTCCCATCTGCCTACCTCAGGATGGTATTAGCTTACACACGCACATATGTTCATACATGCAGACTCTCATACACATTCAGAGATGCAGGCTTGGGTCATGGCCCATTCATCATGTGTCGAGTTACTTGTGTTGTTGTCCCATATTAATCGGCATGTATATCCATACTCCGTTGTCTCAGTTACACGGTTGTTTCTCTCTGTTCTAAATAGCCTCTCAACTTTGTTTTTCCGTAACCATCCTCTCTATCGAAAGGAGTTAAACCCCAGATCCAGTGTCTCTTCCCGCCCCCGCTCTCCCACCTCTCCATTCAATCTTGGTGTGACAGCAGACCCGAGCTGGCACTGTGTGACAAAGATTGGAGGATTAAACAGCAACATTAAACATAAAGCAAGACTTAAACAAAGGCAACACAAGCAATATTATGTGTCTTTGGTGTATTTGGTTACCATACCAGCAGTTTCTTAGAGTATTTCATACCAGTGTTTTCAGATAACAACTAAGGAAGGGACAACATGTGGACAGACAGGAACTCAGGGCTGGTATTTTTATTCCTATCCTTAGGATTTTCGCCACAGACATACTCTTCACCTCCAAATAGCAAGGACTTCCTTCCACTGGAATGTAGTCCAGTCTGGGCATTTCCGTCCACCGATTTCATGCGTAGAGGTTTCCCAAGCGTGATTGTCATGAGATGTCTGTTATTTTGAATGTGGTTGTAATGTGTTTATGTGATGCAGAACAGGGCCGGAATGATTCACTCTGAGAAATCTTCTCATACTCTTCTTTACTAGCAGTTGAGTTAACAGACAGACTGGTTTAGTTGTGTGAGAGGGGCCTCCTGAAATCAGGCAGCCGTGGTTTTGTGATTTATAGGATTTATTTGCAGGTAAATGGCTGCAGGAAATACAGACTTTCCTAATGTCAAGGGATCAAATTATCCCTGTTCTAGTCCAAGGAGAGGTATTAGATATCCCTACCTCACATGTTTTTCTACTAAGCATCTATTTATGTTTTAGGGCTAATTAATGTCTGCATTTTTAACTTCAAAGCCCATCTATGTCTTGATCACTCGGTTTGGATGATTAGGTTTTGTGCGCAAGGGGATATTTTATTTTTGCATTCATGGTTTTGGAGTGATATGTAATGATGGCACATTCTGTGCGTATTGATACGGTGTTTCACTCAGATAATGTGGGGTAATGTTTGTGGTTGGAATCTATAATGAATTACAGCTTGCTGCCTTGATGTTTACTTTATGACTTGACTAAACAAAGTACTGAAAAAAGGAGCTATACAACAAAAGCTGCTGAAAAGCTTTAGTGTATTATTTACGTTGAGGTTTTTGATCTGAGTCCAGAAAAATATTACATAGCCACGAGGATCACATGTTAATTTACTTGTTCTGTGGCAACAGTTAATTCGCAGCATACCGTTAAATACCATTAAGCCGTAGCAAGTGTTTGATGTGTTAATATTATTAAGGCAAAATAGTTTAGATTACAAACTGTTGGACCCTATAGATGAACATTAATATTTTTTATTGGTAGCCTTAGGAGACAGAGCTGACAGTGCTATTTTCAAAAGTATTTTAGTTTGTTATTGAAATAAAAAACACAATATATTCATTCATTCATTCGGTGCCACTGCCAAGACATAAAGCTAACATTCTGCGTCTGTATTTGAACAATGTTTAGTTTTCCTTTTTACTGCCATCCAAACTATATGTTATAGCCAGCTGAACAACTTTAATGCTTTTTCTATATGCTTTATAGTTTGTGTTAAGTGAACACACCAACAGTGTGGCCTGGTGGCTGTCCTGCATGTTCCCTTTGAGACATGAACTCACACAGACTCACTGGCGAGTTGCATGCTTGCTTAAATACAAGGTAAAAAAAAGATGATTGACTGTTGCCAAGAAAAACAACAAATGTCTTGAGAGCTAGAAACAATTACCTATGTTGTTCTGCCAGGTCAGTGCCTGTGGTCGGGGAATAAAGACAAATAGCCTTGCTAATGCACTCTGTCCTGTGGAGATGGAGGGGTTTGATAATAATGTACGCTACAGGGCACCAGGGTGTTGCTAAATGCCTCATTAGGGGTGGTCTCTGTGTGAAAATGCCCATGGCCAAAGTACTTCTTCACCATCTGCTCCTTCCTTATGTCTGCTGACAACTTCTGTGAATATTGTTTCTTTTAAAAGTTCAGCTATCTACATGTCTAACATATCACCCTAGCAAAAATAGATTATATCGGTAATTAATGGCTGTTGGTGAGTGGTCGTTGATTTCGCACACCATATTGGTTTGATGTTGAGCCCACCACTGGAAAGTCCGGTTTATTTGAGGTGATGACATCTATAAAATGCTATATGTTGGGCCGAGATCTGAAGCAAGCAGCACCATATTTGCTGCTAGCTTTAAATCTGTCACCATCGCCATCAGGATGGTTTCCCATCACACCCTGCACCGTGTGCCGGCCATGCTGCCAAAGACAACAGGGGCTGTAGCCGCCAGGAAACAGGGGTGTTAGCTTAACTCACATGGCACAAGCTGTCTGATTATTCTCTTTTGCACCTCTCTATCTCTCACACTCTTTCTCTCTATCTCTCTTTTCATCTCCATTATCCACCATTTCCGAAGTATCGACTGGCTGGCAACGCATATTGTGTCCTCCCTTGCTATATCGTGTGACGATCTCCTGTTGTCATTTATTTCTCAACAGATGGAGAGTTCTAAATCCTCCTCTTCTAACACTTGAGCTTTCTCCTTTGTTTGGGGTGTATTCTTCCAGAGGGGTGCTGCACAGGCCTGTACTGCTGATAGATGGTGGCACTCAAGCGGTAAAGAGAGATACATTACTCGAACGCTACTCACATGGGGGAAAGCGTGTCACTACGCCCCTGAAGATACTGTAGGAAGGATGAGCCCCACCAGCAGCACTATCACTGTCGCTCACAAAGTGTGCAATGACCGCTCCCTTTCTCACTCTCTTTGCCGATTGCCCATCCATCACACACAGCTCTATATCTGTATTTCTAACCCTGAAGGTGTGAAGGTGCCTCAATTTGCCATCTTAAGTAAACAGCAGTCTGTTTATCAGGGTCTAATCCTCTCCAGTTTGGAGCTACGGGTTTTGGATGTTTGCCACTCTGCCCTGATTCTCCGTAATGAGCTCAAGTTTCAAACACCAGATGCCAAAAGTGGAGAGGGAAAATAAATGAGGTGGAATGATGTTGTACTTTTACAGCTTGAATTTGTCTGCCAACATGCCATGCAAATCTGTGTGTGTAAGCTTGAATTAACGTATGTTCATTGAATGTCAATTTCTCTAATTACATTACAATACATACACAATATTTGGCCCTATTTATTCCCTATACTGTACGTCCAATTCTTCAACATGCTTTGTTTCAGTGCAAAGAGAAAGACTTCATTCTTAATTTACAGAGCACTGTGATGACAAATGCGTCTTCATCAGAGTCACCATGCTTGGTTTCAGTACTTGAGCTGTGTGAGTGTTTGAAACATCCGATCTATTAATTTAGGTTGACATTGTTTATGTTGTCACAAGACAGGTTGATGTGTGTTATCGGACATGGGGGTAGAAAGAAAGTAATGAGGGCAATTTAGCAGTAAGGTCTTTGGGGGAGGCATTCTTTTGATGCATTCATTAATTTCTTCATCGATTGTTTGGTTAATTAGTAGCTAGGTGGCTGTGGAATGCAGGTTTAAAAACACGGTTCTTCGGCAGGGTGATGCACTATACATACAGAACTGGCATACAGAATTTAGTGGAAGGTTGAGTTAAGGATGCACCCCTTTGCTTGAGTTGGCACGAAGAAAGAAACGTGTGTAATTGTGTTGATTAGAGTAAATCAGCAACAATAAACTAATACATATATTTACATTCAGATACCTATGAATAACCAGAGAGTGGTTTCTAAATTCATGCAGAAGTTGTTAGTTGCTTGTAAATGAGCTCTTAGTTTTTGATTTATTTATAATAATCTCTTATTTATAATGTTAGCAGAGAAAACCACATCCTCTCTATTGTCAGTTGCATGTCCTTTGTTTCGTGGGATGATTATATTTGCATGCTTGAAAAAGCATAGTTTTATGCACAGAACAGGTTGGACAAGGCTATTGGAAATCAGCACATAGAAAAGAGTAACCAAACAAACCCACTGCATAATTGACAACTTTTAATCTTACCATCTTTGCTAGTTCAAAATGAAAACATTGCCATATGGCGGATTTCAAGTTTCATCCTCAAAGATTTCACCTTGTCCATATTCAATTTGTACACGTCGCTCACGTTCTTCTTGCTTATTAGTGCTAGAAAAGGCAGGAAGCGTTCCCATGACTGTTCACTCATATGTCTCACTTTGCATTGAGTGTGAACTAATGTCTGTGCTACAGGCCTCTTTAATGCACTGTGAAGTCCCAGACATTACATGGCCCATTTTTTTCACAGGACATAAAGCAAGAGATGACAGGGTCATCAACCAATGCTGAAACTATAAAGCAGTATCATTTAGCTTAAGAATTAAATGAGTTATCCAAGTCAAAAGAAGATAGAGGAGATAGGGAGGACGTGAAAGAGGCATAGCCGAGTGAAAGATTGTAGAATGTCACTGTTTTGTTAGAGTGACCTTTGTTTTGGGCAAACAGATTTAAGGGCGTCACAAAAGGGAAGCCAGTGACAGGCAGCAGCTGATGTAGGGCGGGTAAAGAGAGGGGACATGCCTGCGGGGCTCCATGGTGAAACGACTGAATAGTCACAACAGAAACCCGTGTGTATATCCTGCGCAATGTTTGATGAGACTGCACACACACTCATGCACACACACATGTATTGCTCCTCCCTTGCTTGACTCTTTACTCCGGTCTACCTCCAGGGTTGCAGAAAAGGATAAAGTGAAAACGGAACAAGACCACTCCAAACACCATGAAGAAAGGGGACGTTGTTAATCAGAGTTGGAATGAAATTGGGGCTCTACACTGCATGTCTGGCAGTAATTATGGCAGCAAAATGAAGAGGATTAAGGTACTATCCCACCCAGGGTTCACGTTAGTGGGATTGATGTTGTTGGCCACTCTGCCTTTTGGAGCAAGCATCAAACAAACTGTCCCAAGGGTCAAACTCAACTATAAAGGTAAGAAAAAGTTTTGATTTGTCTGAGATTTCTTTTAAATGTTGTTCCATAATTTACATGTACTTTAATACATTTGATTACAGTTTGAACCAACATTACATTTGGGTAATTTCATTTGACATATTTCATTGTGTGCCTACAACTTTTGTCATCAGCACATTTGCACCTATCTGTACTTATTGTATATAAGAGGTACATGACCATAAGCATTTCAGACATTCAATTAGCATCTTTAGAGGCATTGTTTAGATTTTGTTCTCCCTCCTAATAACATCTGTCCCTATGTGTCTCTCATTCTCTTGCGGTTTTGTGCACAATGCCAAGAGGAAATGTAAAAAGAGAGTATATTACACTCTGCTGTTAAAGTCAATGGTCTTTGAAACAACACTGTGAAGTAGAGTAGGAGCTATGAGACTCACTTACTGATGTATTAGCCCACCTCTTAATCCCCCCTGTTTGTAATGTTAGATGGGGATGAGAATGTTCCCTTGTCACTTTTTGGCAAACATGCCATCTTGACATAACCGTATAACTAGGGGTGGGCGATATTGAAAAATATATTATCACGATATTTTTCAAGCAGTATCACGATAGACGATATATATCACGATATTTTTTCGGTTATTATGGTTATTTTTCAAGTTACTTAACAGTACAAGCACCTACAAGGTAACAGAAACTAAAACAAAAAGGAGTAACAGACCAAAATAGCATTTCAAGCTGGTTTTATTTCTGAAATGAATCCCTGAATGAACAATTCAACATTTTGATATGGCTTCAAGGCATAGTTTCTCAGTATCAAAAATAACTTTCTGAGGTAGCACTAGCACGACAGTAAGGGGAATACTTACTTCCGGGTGTACACTTCTCCGTTATCCAATGAGAATGGGCGCTCACATTGCCTTTAAGGGCAGCCGACACAAACGAATGCCGTGCTTCCATGAGTGTCAAATCCCGCCGCAGATGGGAATACATTGCAATCAGTTGAAAGCTATTTGCGTCCCTTTATGACGCTGAAGGAGCCTCGTCTCTGTGGCTTCAGGCTTGATCGCCGTTCAAATTACAGTTTTAATGATCTCAATGAGAATGGTTAGCGTTTGATATGCACGCAAATAAAATAAAATATAAGCCAACAGAATCAACCAAGACAATAAATGAAGTGCAATACTGTCTGAATTCTGACTAGACAGCTTTAGAGCATGTCTTTCACATCAGTTTATTTTTGTTCTAGTTTTTTTTACATTTTTTTATCACGATAGATACGATATCTCTGAAAAAGCATATCGTGGAGACCTAATATCGTCAATGTGCACTGCGTCTATGTGTTTAGCTTTGCGTCAACTGTTTGTTTTGTGCCACCGGAGAAAAGCTGAATTATGGTTCCCCCTAAAACCCATCCTTAACTCCAGTGCAAACTTTACTTCAAAGTCTCCGTCCCTTATGCGTTGTATCAACTACCAGAAACCACACAAATAAACTTCAGTCTTGGTCCATAAAATTGAATCCCCACTTGCCTAAAAGTAAAATCACTCTGACTTTAACCTCCAAAGGCACTCTTCTGGTCAAAGGCTTCCAAAGCCCATGGCTGGAAATAGATACACATGTATGTCCCGTGTGTCCAACATAAATATATGTAAGTAGCTGAAGGAGTAATGATTGCTGTGGACAGTGTTTACTCTGCAGTTATTCTAGCATTTAGTCTACAGTTTGTCTCGTTTAATGTTTTTTCCTAACCCACCAGATAATAAAATAAAGCACTTTATTATTTCACATAGCATTTTAATAGGGCCATATATATGAGAAAACTTATTTGATACTCTATCAGGGTGTGTCTCTTGGCTTTGACTATGACTAAACGTTGCTGTTCATGCAAGAGGCCTTATGAGAAAGTAAAGTAATGGTTTTCTTTTCTGACACCAAATTTACAACTGTAGAGCAATGTCCATTTCTGGCTCTCTCCGTCAGAATGACTGAATCAAAGAAGAAGCCAAATCAAAGCAAAATCACCGCCAACCCAATCCACACATCATTCACACATAACTTGTCATCGTCTCATCAGTGTACGCTCTTCAAAAGCAACACCACCCAGCAGTGATCACTCTTCAAACATCACATAACCCCCCCCCCACAGTGAAAGCACAACTCCAATGAGTGGAGGGTGAAACGATCAAAGCAAAATCATCCCTGATTGAAAGAACACCTCCAAAACAACTGCCTTGTTCCCCAAACTTATGAACTCTCCACTTAAAAAACACAAGTTCAAGTTTCGTTCAGATCCACATCATATTATGTACATCGAGGCCTTCTTCCAAATGAAGTCATCTGGTTCAAATACTTCTAATATGCTGCACATTCAGATTATTGTGATGACTTTGTTCTTTATGTGCGACCAATATTAGTTCATTACGTTGTTGCAATCTGTCATTAGTTTTAAGGTAAGGTAATTAAGCATTACCTTACTCATCCTTTGTTAGATGGTTTGCTCTTGTACAATAGCAGACATTACATCTAGTTAATCAGCAGAACCTAAACCTGTTGGCAGCAAGCCGACATGGTGAGGACTTACTCAAATACATGTGTGGATGAGAGGAGGAGCTAATCAACAGCTGTTAGGGGGAAGAGGGCTCGGTGTGGACCACTATAGTAAGCGGCAACAGCTAAGCAGGCTGTTTGAATGGGCTCATAGTACTACGTGTTTACAGAGCAGATTAGCGTTAGCCAAAGGCTAGCAGGCCTAATCTCTCTGTGAGCTTTAGTCTGCTTTAGTCTGCTGGGGGCATGATGTTCAGGGGTGTGAGATATGAGCATGTGGCAGTGCTGTGTGTGTTAGCTTGTGTAAAGGAGGAGGTATTAAAGCAAGATTGCGTGGTGTGGAGGGGTCGTAGAAGTTAAAATATTGAAGGTTGGTAACCCCTCCAATCTTTCACACTAAGAGGGTAATCACAATGTCAATCCTTTCAGAGTGACTCCCCCACACTGAGCCTGTGTTTATTCGAGGCATGTTGCTATACTGATGACATGAAAAGAGCCTGGTGATAGAATAGATTTACTAAGATCAAGGAGATCAAGGACACAGTACTGGGCTGAGAATGTAGTCAGATATGGAAGCTGTGAATCAAAGCGAAACTGCACCGTATATTTTACATTTTATGTACAGTTTATTTAAAATATACTACTATAAATCCTAAAGCAGTCAAAAGCAAACTACATCATCATCCTATGGTTGAGCACCAGGTATTCCACGTGATCTTATCATGATCTAATCTCACATTGCCCATGACAGGCCTATGGAACAGCTAAAGTTCATCACTTCGTTTTCTGAAGGTGTTCAGTCATTTGTAAAATAAGGTTTAGTCAGGAAAGATCTGAAAGAGAGATGAATGTTGTTGGACATCAAACATACATTTAACAGCTGGTGTTCAACTATGATATGTATTCATGGGTTATGAAAATACCCTGATGAAGATATCTCATAGTGCATGCACCAAAGTGCTGTGCTGTTAAATGAGTCTGCTACTGTATCTCTTCTCTATCAGCATGTAAGGTGTTAAACCCCAGAGGATTAGCCGTGTTTAGCTCAAGACAAGACTTGTCTTCTTTTATGTAAGAGGAAACCCAGTGATTGTCTTTGAGACAAGTGAATTGAAGAGAATAAGTTAAACTTGACAGCCTAATCCTGCTCAAATAATGTGTACAACATCGTGTAATTCAATGCTAGATGGTGCATTTCTAGATGTGAGCTCAATGCACACATTGTACTGCAGAGATGTATTAATCTCTTTGTTTGTGTCAATGTCTTTCTTTTACTTGCTCTGGGCCAGAACTGCTGCAAGCCGGCAGTGTATCTGTGTTTTTGGGCCCCTCCGATGGCCTCCACTCCCACTCGCTGCTGCTGGATGAGGAGAGGGGTCGTCTTCTGTTGGGAGCGAGGGATAACATCTACCTGCTCGACCCTGACCATCTGGCCAGAGCCCCAAGAAAGGTAAACCATGTTGTGAATTATACAGAATATGCAAATTATATATAGAACAATATTAAACATTCCAAGGCCAAGAATTCATCTAGTGCAATAAATAAACAGCAGATTGTGAGTTTGTAGCTGTCACGGCCATTTGTTATACATGACAGGTTGTTTTGGTATACTCTGAAGTGTTTACAGCTGTTTTAAGAATCTCCAACACCCTCTGACCAGAAAATAGTGGTCTAAGATATTCAACTTTCAATAGGAGATGGAGTATCTGCTCCACACAGAGTAGCATTTGACCCAGTCCTTAGACATGCAAACGTCCTAATATCCTCTGTGATTTACTGTTAACAGCGCAGTGTTATATAGATCATAAAGACTCCACATGCTTCAGCCCATGACCCTTAAATGAGGCTTGTCATTAATTGGGGTGATTTTCTTTCCCCCATTTGTTGTAAAGCTGAATTGAACCCTGACGTGTATTGTTTTAGAGAAGAGCTCACCTTTCAGTCACCAACAGTCTGACACTGTCTGTCGGGCGAGGTCAGGGTCACCATGTTGGAGGACACACGCACAAGTATAAACACATTTAAGGACTACACACACTCACACTTACACAAACACACAAATGCATTTGGACAGATGCCATATGTTAAAGTTTGTAGATGTGAGTGTGTGTTTATGCAGCTGAAGTTGATCCGCAAGTGGGACGACTGTGTGTTTATTTGATTTTATCTGGTTGTTTTAACTCTTAGTCTTGCTCTCAAAGTGTTGTCTTTTTGTTGCCTCGATGGTTATTGATACTGATGCCAGGGAGATATGCACTGAACGTTTAATTCTCTTTGCCCTCTGAGACCAGCCCTTGACAGTGAATATGATCTAGAAAAGCAATCTTGCTGTTTATCAGTTAATGAAGAGGCATACCTCGAAGAAAGGGACCCTCTGGTACTGAAACACAAACAAATAATCTCTGAGCAAACTTTCCAGGTGTTTCTACCTTGATTTTTAGCAGATAGCTGCTATGTTGTTAACTTTTTACTACAGTCTTTAACAATCCACACATGCTGTGGTTAAACTGGGCCACTGATTACTTTTCTGAACTTTAAAACCAGTTTAAGACCTTCACTGGCTCCACACCGTACTCAGTCCACACATCATGTTGTAACACTGGCTTTCTGTATGAATTCCTTTGCGGCATTGCATTGATATGGAATCATAAGGTGTTTTAATATTTATGCAAGCGTATGTTGAACCATGAATATGTTTGGCGATAGCTCTCCTTGGTAGGATTTAGGCGAGGTAACACGCTAAGCACTTAAGCCTGTTATAACACATGTATGAACAGGATGGGGAACATTGATTTTATACGACCATAGCTCTCTCGTACCAGCACCTGGAGCCTTTAATTATTGTACAACTGAGTTCAGCTTTTTAATAATCCTCAACTCGTCAAAGAGAGAACATTTTGCAACGCTGATTTTATTTTTTAGCACTTTTAATATTACACTGGAAATTGTGCAGGCCAAGGGGGAGTACAATGCAAAATTAAAGATAACAGAAGAGCAACCGATACAAAAGTTCAGAGGGAAACAGAAATATAGAATAGTATTATGCCTCTGAAGGGGAT
Organism: Pseudochaenichthys georgianus; assembly: GCF_902827115.2. NCBI lineage: Eukaryota > Metazoa > Chordata > Actinopteri > Perciformes > Channichthyidae > Pseudochaenichthys > Pseudochaenichthys georgianus. The sequence goes on along the minus strand of NC_047508.1, from coordinate 26,568,936 downwards.
TTTGTATTGAATAAAGAACTATGGTGCCTGTACTTCTCTGGTACCTTGTTCCACAGTTGAGAGGCCCTCGCTGTAAAGGACTGGCCTCCTCTTGCGTTTAGCCTTTAAGAGCTACTACAAAGGACTATCTGGAGGATTGTGAGCTGCACTTAGGCTCATTTAAGGTTAGGGGGTCATGAGTTTACTCAGGAGAGCCCATTACATTGATCCATGAAATCTTATATTCTACTCTAAAGTGCATAGAGATTAAAGATACTAAAACACGAGTATTATGCACTCCCCTTTTAGATGTTATGAGAAGTCTTGTAACTGCTTTCTGAACCTTCAGCAGGTTGAACTTGTTTATTGTCATTTCATTATTTAAAAAGGTGTTATTGCATTTCAACATCCTGGTAGAGATGCAATTAATATGTTAATGACAGTGTGCAAAAAGGCTTAAACACCTATATTATAGTTACATATACTTGGAAAATAACTGTGAGGATTTATTTAGCATTTGAGATGTGAAAATGTTCTTCCTTTTTTATCTGTCATTAGATTAACTGGCCTGCTCCGAGGGACCGAGTCGAAATGTGCAAACTGGCAGGAAAAAATGAAAATGTGAGCACTTGACTACTTCAAATCATATCATCTCTTCATCATTTTATAATAGCTAATCCTTGCTCTTTTTTCTGTCCCTTCTTGTCGTAGTTGGAGTGTGCTAACTTTGTTAGGGTCCTCCACAACTACAATCGAACACATGTTTATGGCTGTGGGACAGGCTCTTTCCACCCCACTTGTGCTTTTATTGAAATCACTGGCCGCAGAGAGGTAAAGTAGACATGAGAGAGAGAACCTCAGCAGTAGGTTCTCTTATTTATTTATTTTGACACAAGGTCAGGATTTGGATTTAATTTAGTGAAGCTTTCTCTTAGGATGGCGTGTTCCAACTGCTGTCGAGTACAGTGGAGTCTGGCAGATTGAAGTGTCCTTTTGATCCCCTGCAGCCGTTCACCTCGGTCCTCTCAGGTACCATCACACAACACTCTGACAGGCCTTTTTTGCCTTATCTGTCCCGCACCAGATTTCTTTGGCTTCACGCACCATTAAACCAGGAATAAATTATGTTTCTCTATAAGTCTCTGCTCAGCTGTTTGAGTACATTTGCATTTGTCATGTGTCTGTTTTCCTGGCACTTTTCTGTAAATTATTTTGCTCAAGAAAGCAAAGCAAGCAGACATTTCCCAGGAAGCAACACAGTCACTTGGCAGACACTTGTAAACAGCAAGTGCTTTTGAGCCTTATCTCTCCTTCACATGTTTGTTTCTTGAAATGTTTCTGTAGATGAGTTCACCGAGGTAAGTCAATAAAAAATGGAAGGAGCTAACAAGAAATGGAAATGGTGTACATGTTTAATTAGATTGTGAGAGGCTACTGCTATTTGACTTTCCTTGTACAATAATCTTCTATACGTGTGGTTTTATTTTCTGCATATCTAATGGTATGATTGATTGACCTTTGCTTGTAATCCAGATCAGTACCTGTATGCCGGCACATCATCAGACTTCCTGGGCAAAGACACAACGTTCACACGCTCCCTCGGCCCTCCACCTGACCAGCACTACATACGCACTGACATGTCTGAAGAATACTGGATCAATGGTACACACATGCTTGCACATATCCACATTAGCACGCTGAGTGCACTAAAAACTTGTTATTGCTTTTTCTTCAAACTTCCAGCCTCTCCACTGATACAAAGAGCCTCTCTGTGCCCTCAGGATGGTTATTGACATTCCATTGCGGAGGAAACAGCCCACTTATTCATTTAGCTGGAACTTTTATATGAATGCCATAGCTGAACAGGGACCGCACCTACGGGGGAATTTACAGTGTGCCACAACATTCACAAGCTTAGTCACACAAGCGCAAAGCCACACACACACACACACACACACACACACACACACACACACACACACACACACACACACACACACACACACACACACACACACACACACACACACACACACACACACACACACACACACACACACACACACACACACACACACACACACACACACACACACACACACACACACACACACACACACACACACACACACACACACACACACACACACACACAGGCATGCAGAGTCATCACTGATGAAGGAAACTTCTCTCTGTGTTTACAGTCTCCAGTCTCAAGTGTTTTACAGCCACCGATGGGTCGTTGTGTATCAACAGTTGTCACCGGGATCTAAATCCTTACACATGGTCTCCACATTTCACAACCAGGCATTCAGAGATATTTGGAGTAATTACGTCACCCTCTCTCTATAGGTGTTTGAGGACTGCTTGTGTCGGCGCAGGGCAGGCAGAGAGAGAGAGAGAACACGTCACCTCTTGTTTCTGCTTCTTTCCAATGCTGCAGCACTAACAATGACCTTCTGTCGCGTGTGTTAGCAGCGTACATTAAGCAGTTCCAGTCGGAGAATCACCCTCTGGGGTTTGGCTCTGATTCTAGGGGTTGAACTAAAGTGAAGTAATTTCTCTGCAATACTTAAGTCTTTGGACTTGTTCCCGCCTGAGTCATGACAACATGCTGATGATTGTCTCCTTTCATCACTGCTGCTTTCAACATCATATCTAGTATGCATTGTTTATGCTGTTACACTGTGCAACAGCTTAACATGGTTATCACTGATTAATCTAAGCATGTTTGTTTTCTAATGTGTTAACTTGTAATATTTACAGTAGCACATTTATTTATACTACATCTAACAGCTATAGCTACTAATAATTAGCAGATTAAGATTTGAAACACAAACGTTTAGGATCATTTATAAAATATTATATATTTGTTTGAAAAACACTTCGATGCTCTTTATTTTTTGATTTGTAAAGTTCAGTAATCAGTATTTTCAAATTACCATCTCTCATGGTAACCAACTTTGCAGTGTCCCTCGCGATCTTTCACAGAAAAACAGAGCAAGAAGGACAGTTTGTGTTGGTCTATCCATTGGGTGCCCAGAAACACAAATACAAAATAATGCTAATGTTGTTCTGTGTCTATTTGATGTAAATGGGACAAAACTGTTTGCCAACATGTTCAACTTTTATATGTTTTTGTATGTTCTTTATTTGTTTTCAGTTTGCTTTTACTTACTGCTCTTACCTAAATAACCTGGCATATCACTGCATTAGCCCATGTATCAAACTGTATGTCAAATTGAATGTACATGTAGTCTATGCATAAGCTTACTTCACATCATTACATCATACATCCAGCTTTCTGTAGGAATAGTGAACGTTTGTAAATAAGTGCTACAGTAGGTGTAGTGTTAATCCCACCTCAAGGCTGCAGCTCATGGCAAATCCATTATCTGACTTATTTTAACAATCCCCCCCCCCCCCTTTTCTTTTCTCCCTGCTTCAGAGGCCAGGTTTATATCAGCTCATCCCATTGCAGACACCTACAATCCAGATGATGATAAAATATACTTCTTCTTCCGCGAGGTTTCGTGGGAAGGCAATGACAAGAGCATCCTGTCTCGAGTGGCTCGTGTGTGCAAGGTGAGATATTACACAAGAGGGAGGAGGACAGTGCATAGGTATACAGAGGCATGATGGTGAGGATATGACATATGGGGGACAGGTTGTGGGGAAAGGGTAGGTTTAAAGCCCAAACAAGCATACTTCTACATTACACAGACTATGGGACCCAGTTGGTAATATGAATGAATGAAATGGTGCATGTAAGATAGGTAGGACTATAGAGGAAAATAGCAGGAGGGAGTCATGACTCCTATAGTGATGTGATGGTCTTAGGGTCTTTGTGGCAGCCACTACAGAAGTGTTTTCTGGAGGAGGCCTTCCTGATACATTCTCCTTTTGTAGTCATTCAAAAGAGTCTGTCAGGGAGCAAATCATGTTTTAGCCTCTTTGTACCCTGCTGACAGGGCATTCTCAGTTCTGCTGCTTACATTGTCACTGAGATCGATTATTTGCACCATCTCGTGGTCATATTTCTTTAACCAAAAGGATTTGCTTGCCTTGTCCATTCAAAGGGTGATAAAGAAAGGCTATTTTGTGTGGTTCCATTATATTACATGAGATTATGTTAATTTGACAGATGTTTTTTGTCCAATGCAATTTAAAGACTCAGAGCATTCAGCCTCTACTGGAACAAGAGCTACATTTCATCATTTAAAAATGGCTAGAAATGCAATGAATGCAAAACTTCAAAGTCAAACAGAACAATTTTTTGAATCAAAAATGATGTTCAGTTGTTAGATGCTGCGAGACATCTGAGAGGCGTATCATGCTTCACTGCCCATTAAGTTATATTTGTCAGCAGGACAAAACAACTGTTATCTCGGATGGCACTGCACAGCTAACAGATTCATAATTGGGGACCTTTTGTGTACCGTACAGTGTAGCATTAGTCATTCCAAAAGGGACTAGCCCACACAGCAATTTTCAATTAGCATTCGGAGGCCTATTGCTACATTCTTAGAAAAAAGCTTTCATCGTGTTTATGACTTGGGAGTAAGCTGTAAGGCAGACTGGAAGGACATTCCTCTGGATTACAGTCTTTTTCCTTCTCTTTCAGCTATCTCTCTCTTTCTTTCTCTCTCTCGCTCTCGCTCTCTCTATGTTGTTTTTTTCCTTTACTTTGAATAATCAAAGAAGTAAGGGCACTTCACTTCAAGCGCTTTGAAGATTATCACCATTGTAAAACATCCTCATTAAGGGCTTCCATTTTTTTGTGTGTTTTTGTGTGTCGAACCATAACAGCCTTTCCTGTACAACTAAAGCTTCTTAATGTCCTTACACACCAAGCCGATTTTCGGCGTCGATAGATGTCGGGCCTTCGATGAGTGTCGTGTCGCCCTACTCAGATTGGTGTGTCTTGGTGTGTACTGCACCGTAGTGTATTTTCGGCCGTGCCGACACCTTCCGCCGCCGATTCGACATGTTGAATCTGGAGGCTCTCGGCCAAATAAATCACTCTGATTGGCTGTTCAGCTTAGCAAATCAGTGCATGAGAAGCGAAACGGAAGTGAGGGACCCAAACAAACTATTAAGAAGGCAAATCTGAGATTTCATTTAACTCCAGCTCTTGACACAGGTTCGGGAAAGCCCCATGAGCTTCTCGCTGTAGAGTGAAAAAAGATCCTTACACACCAAACTGACACCAAAGAACACGTCCCGACGGAACGTCGCCTCACGTCTCCTGTGTCTTGGCCATGTTTCGCACTGGAACACACCGCAAAGACTTCAGCCGACGGCCAAGTTGCACGTACGAACTGCTCATGCGTGAGTGACAATAACTCTCCTTACCAGCAGGCGTCGGTAGTGTGTATTAGTCATTCAAAAGAGGCAACAACCGGAAGACAGACTGCGTGATACACAGAGAGAAGAAGAACAGACAGCGTGATATAAACAAACAACAAATAGCGTGTGTGTTCCATTTTCACTCTACAGCGAGAAGCTCATGGGGCTTTCCCGAACCTGTGTCAAGAGCTGGAGTTAAATGAAATCTCAGATTTGCCTTCTTAATAGTTTGTTTGGGTTCCTCACTTCCGTTTCGCTTCTCATGCACTAATTCGCTAAGCTGAACAGCCAATCAAAGTGATTTATTTGGCCGACCGCCTCCCGATTCAACAAATCGAATCGGTGACGGATGGTATTGGCACGGCCGAAAAGACACGATGGTGCAGTACACACCAATCTGAGTAGAGCGACACAACGCTCATCAACGGCCCGACATCTATCGACACCTACATGTATCAATGCCGAAAATTGGCTCGGTGTGTAATGATCTTAAGTTAAGGTGACCAGATTTTCAAAATTCAAACCGGGGACATTTTGAGTTTTGCGGTCAAAATCTCATTAACATATCCAATTTTCTTCACTGTTAAAGAAAAAAGGGGGACAATTCTGGTTCAATGTAATTCGAACATTTTAACTGTTGGATACAAACAGAAGGACGATAGCTCATACAAGACTTCAGAGGTCTTTTATTTTGAAACTGTACATCAGATTGTCCAGATTCTCTCTGAGTGATTCGATGGGGTGTCCTGCTATCACCCTGAAGTGCAATAAGTCTTTGATACTCGATAGTTTTGGTTTTATTCTTATCTAAAAATAGAGGGATGATAGCTCATATATGAGACTACAAAGGTCTTTTATTTTGAAACTCTACATCAGAATGTCCTGATCGTCCTGATTCTCTCTGGCTGCTTCTCAGGTCGATTAAATGAAATCCTTGCTTCCCTCACTTGCGTCGTTTCCCTGCGTTTAGTCCCTCCCACCAGGGAAGCATGGAGAGACGCAAGGAAACCACGAGAAGCAGGGAAATGAGTTTTAAGAGCAATGGGACGTCCTTTCCTCCGGAGCGTCACGTGAAGCGACGTCCGTTTGTGATGACGCTGCACAGCTGTTCGTCTGGCAGCAGCCAGCTCTGTACCCGTTATTTCCACAAACACCCCCGCCTCTGTTCGTGCACATTTACTGACATAAACATTAGTATCATCTGTTGTAGATCCAAATACATGAAATAAAATAAGAAGTCATTCTCAAAAAAGATAAACGCCATTCTTAAAATGTATTTAAACGAACAATAGTTTGATTAATATTGATTAGAGTGCACAATAGGAATACAATTCCCGTCCCGTGAGGTTCATGTATTTTCTTCACTCCGCTGGGGTATTGCTCTCATGTCAAGAAGCATCAGATCAGTGCATGCACCGCCTCGTCCAATCAGTGAGCGATACACAGTAAGGGGGCGGGGTGAGTATCTGAGGATTTCATCGGAGGATGGTCTGGTGGTTCCTCGGTTATCGCTCCTCCATGATCGCTCCTCGATCCTCGATCCTCGGTCCTCCGGCAGAAATAAGAGCCATGGGACGGTACTCAAGATGGCGCAGGCAAATCAACTTCCGGTGAGACCGAGGAGCGAGAAAATGAAAATAGTCGACCTGAGAAGCAGCCTCAGAGTGACTAGGTGGGGTGTCCTGCTATCACCCTGAAGTGAAATAAGTATTTGATTGACTTCGAATGACTCTTTGATTATGGACAGTTTCCATTAAATACTAATCAAAATATAGATGGACAATATAACTAATTTGAGATTTTAAACAGCATACATTTTAAATTGTGCTTCAGAAAGTAATGTTATTTTAGGAGTGTTGTGAGATGGTGTCAACATCAATTGAAATTAATCAACCAGTGGAAATGTCAGATATGTCTTCATAACTGTATCCTTACATTTTACATTCACGCAGTTATAATGTGGTAGTTATACGTAGTTTGTTTTTAAAGTATTATTGATCACATTATATTGTACATATTTCTTAATTTAAGATCCAGTATATATGAATATGTTTGGTGTGTTTTTTTAGGTATATTTGTTATTGACCGAGTAAACGCTTTTATTTTGAAGGCAGTTTTTACAGGCCTCTACCGTAATGCATAGGATATTCGCGCACCGCAATACAAAGTGCGGGCTGGCTTGACTGTGTTTTCCGAAGTGGGGGCTGGCTTGACCACAGTCTGTTTACCCAGTGTTTCCTGACATGAAACGTTTTTATTTCACCTTGCTATGTGTTTTAACGTATATTAAAAAACGGGGACATTTCCGGGGACAGTTTCAACCGGGGACAGTCCCCGTTTGTATTGGCCTGTCCCCGGAAAACGGGGACGTCTGGTCACCCTATCTTAAGTTGGTGAACTATCCACATTTAATGGGCAGGATATCTTAAGTGTTCTACTCCTTACAAAGAGGTGCACTTGAATGCTCTTACATTAGCTCATTAAAGGTCTCTAAAACAGCAATTCAAGATAAAACCTGCATTATCAGTCTGCAGCCTCGCTTAATTTCAATAGCTACTTTTCCAACATGCTGTTCCTTTCTCGCTTCATGTTTTATTGTCGGCTCTCTGTTTTCCTTTCTTTCTCTTCCTTTCCCTTTTAAATTACCCCCTACTGTCTTTATACTAACAAGTAGCTCTCCTTTGTGCTTGTTAAATAAACAGATTCAAACCAGCGGCATGCGCTGTTTATTTTCCTTATTAGCGCAGGAAATCAGTTAGGCTGCGATGCTGCGTGCCTGTTTGCAAAACCAATAGATTGATTACAGTGGGTTTGTGGTAAAGTACAAATTGTATTTATTATTTGTGGTTGTCCTTCTGGTTATTTGAGAAAGCTGCAATGTGCTGACTATAGTTTTCTTAGAGTGACTGTGGTTGTGTTTCAGAATGATGTGGGTGGGCTGAGGAGTCTGACCAATAAATGGACCACGTTCCTCAAAGCCAGACTTATATGTTCCATCCCTGGACCGGACGGAGTGGACACACACTTTGATGAACTTCGTAAGTGATTGTAGGATTAAATGTGAAAATCTAGGCCACTATAATACATTTTATCTTTCAAATTGGACTTCTGAGAGCAGGGACAGCATTTCCAACTCGGCAGTAGGAAAGTGGTAGACATTTTTTTTGTGTGCAGATAAAGGTAAACAAACAAATATCCTTTATTTTGCTCCCCCTTTTTCCAATAGAGGACATATTTATGCTTCCTACCAGAGATGACAAAAACCCCAAAGTGTATGCAGTGTTCACCACCTCCAGGTAAGTTAAGTATTAATCATACTATCATTTTCATCAAAGGCACTTTCTCTTTAACCCGTTTCCTCTTCTCTCAGCTCAATTTTCCGTGGCTCAGCAGTATGTGTGTACAGCATGGCGGACATAAGAGCTGTGTTTAATGGACCCTACGCCCACAAGGAGGGGCCCGACCACCGATGGGTAGAATACGAGGGAAGGATACCCTATCCCCGTCCTGGAACGGTAGGTTACCCACTAAAGGGAACAATATTAAAGATGATTTTCTATTCACAAGTTGGAATATAATCCTCTATGTTTTTGCTAATTACAGAATAATAAACATGGCTTAATTTAAAAGTACTGGATTCAAAGAGTGAAATGTTCATGATGCTGTAGGTTATGCATGCTCACATCTGCGCATGATGTATGACATAACCTTGGCTTTGAAGAGGTTGCTCAACATATTAATCAGACTCTTGTTTTATTTTGTTTACAAAATGTAATCAAGGAAGGGAAAGGCATGTATGGGGAATTCAGTGTATGCTTCAGGTGTGCAGCTGTTTAAGCTTTAATATATACAGCATGGGGGACCTTGGGCGACACAGATGTTCCAGATGTGCTTTGCCTACTGCTGTTCTGCATTTGACCACCAGATGGAGGCATGCACCATTACATTTTTATACACAAACCACAAGGTGAAGGAAATATGTGAAACATGCACAAGAGCCACTCGTGCTTTAAATCATCATGTCATTTTGAACATTGTTTGTCCTTCAGTGTCCCAGCAAGACATATGACCCAAGGATCAAGACCACCAAAGACTTCCCAGATGAGGTGGTCAGTTTCATTCGATTCCACCCTCTCATGCATCAGTCTGTGACTCCTCTGACTGGCCGACCCGTGTTCACACGCGTCCGAGTGGACTACACCCTGACTCAGATCGTGGTGGACAGAGTTTTGGCAGAGGATGGACAATATGAGGTCATGTTTCTGGGAACAGGTGAGAAACCCACGTCTCCTCTGTCTTCACTTGGAGTTCTATTTTTGACCAACAGAGGGCAATAAATCACTATAAATTGTCATCAGCCATTGACACTTCTTTCCTGATGCGATTATGGTCTAGTTGTTAGAAAGATTTATGAACTTAAGGTTGCAGTATTCTTACTATGGTACATTTTTAACAAAGTATTTCTCAAAATAACGTCAGAGGAATGTGGAAATTGTGTCAGTCCCTTAGAGAACAAGAGTAAGAAGAGTATCTCTTAGTGCTTGTTTTATTGTGCTTGTTTTATTGATACAAATACAATATTCATACCTGGCTAGTTCAAGTAATTCACATTTGAATGGAACATTGATTTTGTGTGGTTTGCTTGATTCATGTCAATCACCCCTTTTGCTTCCCGTCTCGCTCTCTGTCGTAGATGCCGGCTCAATCCTGAAAGTGGTGAGCATCACTCAGGAGAATTGGTCAACAGAGGAAGTGGTGCTCGAAGAACTCCAAGTTTTCCAGGTTTGTCCACACACACAAATACAGAAACAGATACACAGACTTTCATTCACTTCAAGTCTTTGATAAACGATGCCAACTGTTCTCTAGCTTTCCTCCATGGGATAGTGAAACATTAATCATGCACAGCTAGAAACTGTGCACCACAGATGGATCTTTCTGAGCTATTTATCCACAAATTCATCTGTTACACAAAATACTCTCTCAGTGTGTACATATTGAGGTGATAAAGCTGGTGACGTTTATTTGTTTTACTTTTTGCAGGTTCCCACTCCCATCCTCAGTATGGAAATGTCTTCTAAACAGGTTCGGCATCATTCTCGTAAACACATTTCACACACTCTTCCAACACTATTTACTATTTTCAAGTTGTGTGTTTAGGTCTGATGTGGCATGAACAAATTATGTTTGTTCTCCAATTCATAAACTATTAAATTTTACCCTCTCTCTTTAGCCATTTATCTATAGCTCTCTCTCCCCCCTTGCCTCATTATCTTAGGGTCAGGGGTGTCAGTAGACACTTCAACTCCAATCATTGCTTCCATAAATCTCCAGCAGTGTTCACCCTGTGTGTGTGTCTGTATGCTCGCTGGTGTTTTCAAAATGTTGTTTGGAAGTTCAGCCTAGGAATCTCCAACTTAAGGCGAGTCAGAGCAGGTCCTTACTGACATTTGTAAGAACATCCTTGAATCTCTGTTGTTTTTTGTTGTTAAGAATTTTAGCTAAATATACATGAGAAGAAAAAACTGTGATGGATGTGTACTGGAAAAAAAAACGGTCATAATTTTCTGCATGTTTTGCAATGTCTAACCAAATTAATTTCCTTTCTAAATAATTCATTTGAACTTGTACCTTCCCTAAAGCAAAGTGTGGTGTGTATTTCATTATAGCAACAGCTCTATGTGGGTTCAAGTGAAGGGCTAGCCCAGGTCTCACTCAGTAGATGTCACCTGTATGGCCAAGCCTGTGCTGAGTGCTGCCTGGCTCGAGACCCCTACTGCGCCTGGGACGGAAACACATGCTCTCAATACGTCCATGCATCCAAGAGGTAAGATACAGTCTTGAAAATTCACAATCGTACAGCATTAACCAACATGAAAATGTATCTTTATAATTCTTTTTTTTGTTAAGAGCCAGTAGATGGATACAGTATTCACAGTAAACATATAGGAATTAAAAATCTGTTACTCTTTGCACACTCAGGACAGGAACAACAATGGTGTGCCTGTTGTTGACTCGTGAACTTAATGACAGGCCATGGTAACTTGTGCTCAAATGTTCTAGGTTATGAACCCAATGCACCCACATCGTTTTTTAGGTGTATTCTGCTTTACATCACTCACCATATAAACAAAGAGAGGTAACGCTGTGTTTATAAAAAAACACATTTTATATCAAGGTCTGTCACATATCAAAACCCAAACCCTATAATCTGCTTTAAACTGACCCTTTGTTGCCCTACTTATCCATTGTGTGTGTGTGTGTGTGTGTGTGTGTGTGTGTGTGTGTGTGTGTGTGTGTGTGTGTGTGTGTGTGTGTGTGTGTGTGTGTGTGTGTGTGTGTGTGTGTGTGTGTGTGTGTGTGTGTGTGTGTGTGTGTGTGTGTGTGTGTGTGTGTGTGTGTGTGTGTGTGTGTGTGTGTGTGTGTGTGTGTGTGTGTGTGTGTGTGTGTGTGTGTGTGTGTGTGTGTGCGTGTGTTTATTCTTGGACTGTCGGGCAAAGTTCATAGTTCTTGCCAAATATGTTTTCTATTTTGGCTCTTGTCACATATTCAGCATTTTTCCATTCCAAAGGTTATTAGTCCATTTGAGGCATTGGTTTTAGATGCTGTTCCTCAACTGATTAATGCTACTGTCATTCCATACCTCTACAGTTCACTTCTTGGGTGAAAAAGCACATATGAGTGTTTTACTGCATGTGTGTGTTTTTGTTTGTGTGCTTGCTCTTCAGATTATATACCCTACAGTTAGAGGTCACAATGCCATATTATTGGCCAGTGGAGATGCTGTTATGGTTTGTGGAACAGTGGAGTTTCTGCGTTTGGTTTCCAGTGCTATTTGAAAGATGATCTCCACAGTGTCAGTGAGTGTAGGCTACAGATGTCCCATCACAGTGGACTGACAGAAGATGGAGGAGGTCAAATCAATACAAACTGAAGGAGCGGAAGTGAGCGTCATCAAGCCAGAGGCCAAAGAAACATTGTTTGAATATCACTTTTGTAGGGAATAAATAACTCTGTAGTAGACAGAATGACTTCAGAACGTGTGGTGTATTTGCCTGAGGTTTTACAGGTGTTAACTGGAGTAAGACACTGAAGGTTAACAGTAATCAGAGGTCACCCTAAATCACATGTAAAGTGGTTCTGAAAAAACCCTTTGCTAAAGGTAATATTCAGGCAACTTCTTCACATGTTCATTCATTTTGAGGTGTGTAAGAGGTGTTTTTTTTATTTACTTATTTTCTCCAATCCACCTACACCAAGGTTTTGTTTCTGGCTCTGTTTTTTTGTTCATCTGTCAGCAGGGTCACTGAATAAACTACTGGCCCACAATTCAATGAATTTGGAATGGGTATCATAGGCCAAGGACAAGCTCATTACACATAAGAAAAATCCAAATCACAGGGGGTGGGATACAAAACGTATTTATAACTTTTGTTAGCAATTTGAGATCAGTAAAATGATTTCCTTGTAAAATGCAAGTGAACTTTCACTGAAGTTCGTAAAACAAATGATCAGAATCAGCTCTCAATGTGTTGTTTGAACAGTCCAAGCTATACACAATAAATCATCCTCTTTGCCAAGTGCCATTCTATTTTTATGTTTTATATTTTTTAATGTTCTGTCTCAGTTGAAAAATAACTGCAAATGGATGATTTGTGTGAGAAAATATGGTTGTCGGCACTGTCTCTTACATTTGATCAAAATGTATTTCCAATCTCTTGCAATCTATTTACACGCTGTGTGTTTGTTTTCCAGGCGAGCCAGAAGACAGGACATCAAGCATGGAGACCCAGCCAGCCAGTGCTGGGACACCAAAGACAGTACGTAGACTGTGTTCTTTTAATAAATGCAGCCTTTATCTGTCTTCTTAAGAAAATCTCTCTGCGAGCTGTAAACACACATCCAGGAAACAGATAAATGAATTACTTAACAAGTCTCAAGAGGATACCTGCAAGACATCTTTTTTTTTAGAACCAGAGAAAAGAGTTTGGATCAATAACAGTCATGTTTTCTGCAGGTCTTGTTGGGGGACGGGTGGAGGAGAGAGTCCTTTATGGGGTGCAGAGCAACTCCACCTTCCTCGAGTGTATCCCCAAATCTCAACAGGCTCAGATCCGATGGTACATACAGAGAAGTGGATCTGAACGCAGAGAGGAGGTCAGAGAGTGCACTAATCGACACACACACACACACACACACACACACACACACACACACACACACACACACACACACACACACACACACACACACACACACACACACACACACACACACACACACACACACACACACACACACACACCACCATCATCACATAAACTCCCTCATTCTTTCCTTTCTCTATATTTATATATTCACTTTGAAGTTTGAAGAGGGACTTTGTTTTATTACTGTACAGGGGTTACATGTTCTTCATGCCAAGTCTTAAATCTGAGAACATGGGCAAAAAACAGACCTTTATCGCTGCAACAGTAATTACTTTTAAACATCTGAAAACACATTTGACTTGGACAACTTTACTTGCTATGAGCCTTAAAGGTCCCATGTCATACTGTTCATATTTCCATTGTTGAGGTCTACTAGAATAGTTTAAAGTCTGCAATTTTCCAAACTCACATTGGTTTCTCATACAGCATCTCTGTATACTATAGTATGTGTATTCACCAGGTATTCACTCTCTGTCCTAAACGGCTTGTTGGAGCTCCTGCCCCCCCCCTCCCTGTGAGCCCAGTGTGCTCTGATTGGTCGGGACGTTGCTAGGCTCGTTGCTGCGAGCTGCTGTGAGGAGCGGACAGGTTTCCGGGTCGGCGATACAGCGAGAACAAGCGAATCTCATCATGAGCACACACAAACACTCACAGCCGAAGTAAAAACAATAATTGTGGCTTGATATTGAGTAAGAAAAAGGTTTATAACGCTATGAGAATGGGTCTGCGGAGAGCATTTCTCCGCCATCCCAACTCGTCTATTACCAGCGTTCAGGGAGCTCTATGCAAGTCAATGGGGACTCCCTGTTAGTTAGCCAAGGGATCCTGGTGTGTGAGGTGCTCTGCGGATTGGTCCATTTGGGCCAATTCGGTCATTTGTTGTTGATTTGGGTATTCATACGTCACAGAACCCAGGAAGAAAACAATGGAAAATGAGAAATCTCCAAGGAGGCGTTCTGGGGCAGCATAGACAGGTCTTTTCTGTGTTAGAGTTTTACTCGCTAGGGTGTACTTTGAGGGTTTTTGACTCTGCAGACCGTTTACGTGCATAAAAACCTTCATAACACACAAGGGGACGGTTAGTAACCGGAACATCATGACATGGGCCCTTTAAACTCTGAAGCAACTGCTTATAGCACAAATCACAATGCTACTGGTCCTGCTTATCTTTGTAAAGATTGTAACAATGCTTGGACAGAGAGAATGCTTTTCACAGCTTACAAGTACTAAATAGTCAGATGGATAACCAAAGCAACATTTGTTGTGGAGTTAGAGGTAATATTGGATCCATTCGGTTCTCACTAGTTCCTTAAATAAGGTCATTATTGATATTTATGGGTGTCCAGGGCTTTCTGAAATGTTTTGCAGCCCCTCTCTTATCTAGAAAAGTGAGGAATAACTCAAACCAGACCCATCTGTGGGGACGGGGCATTATCTGTCTCATATGAAAAATGAGGGGAAAGAACACTGAGCATGACATGTAATCTTCATTTCACCTACTTTTTTAAAGTAATGATGCTGGAATGCAACTGTGGATCGTAAAAAAAAGTTTATGGACACTTAAGCTGTTGAAAATACTTTCTACAGCCAAAGCAACCTTAGTTGAAAATGTATATGGCGATGTTTGTCGTAGTCATTGTTGGTGATAGAATACATATAATTGTCCTTTTTAGGCCATATTGTGTGTTAATGTCCAGCTCTTGCAAAGTGTTGAATATTAAGAACTGATTTACAAATCTGTTAAACACGTTTGCTCTTTTATCTTTGCTAATTGTCATTGCCTGGGACCAAAGTCACTTTTAAACTCCTTGGAGACAGGATGTTGGACAGAGAAGCACACTCAGGGACAGAGGGTTTAATGTGTTTGTGTTTGAGGTGCTGAAAGGAACTCATTGATGATGACACTCGTCTCCTGAAACAGACAACAGAGAAAAGCTTACTCAGCACCTTGGTGCCACCCCCTCACCTATAAAAACATACAAACCTTCCTCCACCCACTGTGAGTGGCCTGTATTCCACTCAATCCTCTCTCTCCTCTCTCTCCTCACTTCCTGCTAAACTTCTTTACTCCCACGACTGGTCCCATGTCCTCTCTCTCAGGGGGAATGTAAACAAAATGACAGGTGCAAAGGCCACTAAGACCCATGTGTTCCTTAATAGGCCCACACAGCAGAAAACCTGCGTTTTCTTTGGTGTGTGTGTGTGTGTGTGTGTGTGTGTGTGTGTGTGTGTGTGTGTGTGTGTGTGTGTGTGTGTGTGTGTGTGTGTGTGTGTGTGTGTGTGTGTGTGTGTGTGTGTGTGTGTGTGTGTGTGTGTGTGTGTGTGTGTGTGTGTGTGTGTGTGTGTGTGTGTGTGTGTGTGTGTGTGTGTGTGTGTGTGTGTGTGTGTGTGTGTGTGTGTGTGTGTGTGTGTGTGTGTGTGTCTGTTTGCGTTTTTCTTTATGATCTCCTAAAGCAGAAATGCATAACAAAGTGCTCCCTAGGGATAGCCATGTGTTTTTTGGTAATGAACACAATGGGGTGTTTTCTGTGTTTGTGTGTCTAGGCATGCAATGATATTTGACCTATTGTACTCTAGACAAAGTGATGAAGAAGTGAATGCAGGAGTTCTTCCTCCCTTAGGATTGTCATGTGATAGTCACAGAGCTAAACAAATACAGCAGAATGTGCAGAATCTGTTGGATCAGCAGCAATTCAGAGTATTTATAAAGGCAACACGTCTAACAGATTTGGCTGTGATCATTTACATACATTTGTACGAGACTAAAATTGTAAATATATTCTCTGCCAATGTAAAGATAGAGACAGCGGCAGCCCAATACAAATGTTTTGGTTTTACTTTCTTTCCAAAAAATGATATTAGACTGCACTCTCAGTTATAATATAAACTTGTAAGCAAGTTTGTCATACTTATAAAGGCTGCTTTGGTGCATGAACAATAATGACTGAAACCAAATAAACCATTAATACAAAATAAATGAAAAAGACAGTTCAGCATTTGCATGAATAAATAAACAAATGTATTTATTTGGCACAGCAGCCAGTGAATATTTAAAATGTGTGTACAGAAAAGCAAAGACCAAAGGAAACTGCATCACAAATGCTTGAATTTATAAGTAATTATACACTGCTGAAAGATACATTGTTTCTACTAATGAGCTAACAAAAAGGCATTTAATTAACATGTTGGACTACAAACATGGCTTTCAAACTGAATATGCCAATTAGGAAGTGATTTGAGAGAAACATTTGATCAATTCTGACTGTGAGTCCAATACTTCTAAGTTTTCTTTCCCAATCCCCTCATTGGCAACATACCTTTAGCTTTAAAACATAAGTGGTAGTTAGTTAAACTGACTACCACAGCAATGCTGATGACAGTCAAAACAAAGTAAAAGAGTTCACACCAAGCTGGCGGTCAAATAAACACTTTACTTCTTTGTGTGTGTGTGTGAATATTAAAACCATGGTGATATTAAATTAATCACCATGTTAAGTTAATCACGTTTGACACATTTTTGTGTTAAGATGAATTAACGACACAGGCGTTGGTAGATAGTGAATATGATGATGGTGGGATAGAGCTTATCTCTCAGCTGGACATGTGTTGTTGAAGCAGGTGATTTCTGAAGTGTCTGGCTCATTTCGCCCTCACTCCCTGTGCTTTTCATCCCTCTCCGTTTCCATCTGTCCGTCATCCCCTTCCCTCTTCTGTCCCTCAACCTCTTTCATCAGTCGCACCTTAATCTCTCCTCACTTAATTTCAGCCTTCACGCTCCTTCTCCGTCTACTTTGTCTCCTCATACTTTAAGTGACATCTCCGCTATTTCCCACAGTCTCTTCCCTTCTGCGTTTCCCTCCACACCTTCTGCCTCGTGATGGGTTTTGATTAAGGCATCCTCAACCAGCTGCTCACAGCACCTGCAGCACACCACCAACACACACACTACCCCCTCGTAAAAAGTCAGCTATTAAAGATTTGAGCTGGAAAAGATTCCTCAAGACTTTCTCACAGCATAATGTTGTGTGTGTGCATCTGTAAGTACCGCTGTGCTTATTCACCTACCAGAGCCAGGAATGCAGGCCCATTAGAAAATAAGAAAAAGCACAAATTATCTAAAATTGTATCCATGGTGTTCATTAGAACCAAGCACAGCCTGCCTTAAAGCAAGATAAGTTATTAACCTGACACTTAAGATGTGCTTACATCTTAAACCTTTAAACCACTTACCCACAATCTTGCTTCATTTAACTTATTAAAGCTGGGTTTCATTGGATTACACCACATGCAGGCAGGCTTGGTCACTGTTACGTTCCCTCCTGGACTAGGGGTACCAAAGGGAAGTGACACAAATATAAAATAACCGGGTGAGAGAAAAGAGGAGAGGAAGCCACATGGTCTTTTAATTGATAAAAGAAAAAGAGGCTCACCAGCCAATTTGCAAAGCAAACTTAAGGTAACTAAGAACAACTTTCTTCTGAAAGAAAGTGACTAAATTAAACAATACACAAAGGTAAACTGGAGCACATCTAACAATGAGCAAAATACAGGTTGACCTAACAGGTAGGAATGTTACGTATTGCGCCAAGGCTTCGGAGCGTGTGTCGAGTAATCCCCGAAGCTTTTTGTGAAGCTTGTATCGAGGCTTGTATCGTTTTGGGCCAGTGACGTCATCGATGACAAACGAAGCCTCGCTGCCTGTCGATACCACGTGACTGCTTCAGAAAGTGCTTTAGATCGGTTGAACCACAACGCTCATATTACCAATGGATGTATAATAAGAACAATATTACCCCTCCTGTACCCGGGCCTGGTGACACGATGGAATTAAGAGAGCTCAGACCCTCACTTATAGGTCGGAACATATCATAAGTATAAATAAATGTAGGAATAAATAAATACAGGAATAAATAGTATGCAGTTTTTTCGGGAATATTCAGTGTGTGGGCTGTGGCTCAGCTGGAAAGCAGTTGACTCACAACCGCAGGGTCCCTGGTTCAACTACTGAAAAATACGTCTTTTTTTTGTTTATAAAAGCTACAGCTAAATGAGATAATGTAGTTAATAACTGTATTCTTTGATATGGTTTAGCCTTTCTCACGCTACAACATGGTTACGTTTACGAACATTATTAAGGAATACAAATCCCTCTTTGCAATGTTTACCAGCCTGCTTAGGCTTTTCAATCACAATCATTAAACTGGAATAAATACAATATTGTTAACATGAAAATATGATTTAATGTTCGTTGTTTAGAGTTATTCTAAGGCTTTACTCAATGGGAACTCGGTACGAGATAGAGCACACTGTTGAGATGTCCAACCTGCCTGTTTTACACACTTTGACCAACAGGGGGGTTTGTGTTCAGATGAAGCCCATGATGAAGCCTCATGAGATGAACCCTTTTGCAAACCAATTGGCTGGAAAGCTTCAAAGCTTCATAAGGCTTCATCTCACCATCACTACACGTAACTGTAACTGGATTACTTTCAGAGCCATGTATTCAGTAATCAGTAACTGACATTTACAAAGTAACCCTCCCAACCCTGCTACTAACTAACAGGTCTCACACAAAGACACGACACATGCTGCACATGTCACACATGCAGCCAGACAAGAACGAAGAGAGCGACTGCCGCCTTTCTCAGGTCCTTTATGGAGGCCCTGATTGGGGATTGGGAGCACCTGAGGAAGAGGCTGCACCTGGAGGGAGACAATCAGGGGGAAAGGGAGAGAGGCACACACACACAGACACCCACACACAAGCACCCACTACGGCACGTAACAGTCACACATAAAGCTGCATCACTATTCCTTGAAGGAATAGGCTTATTCAAATGCTGAGACACAAAGAGGGACACGAACAAAGACACACCATCTGGGTGAGTTTAAATGACTGGCATTACGTAGCCACAGATGCCTTTGTTTTGGATGGCAGAGGGCCCCGGCTTTAAGACACACAAACAAATATATAAATACCAATCGAATGAGCAGAGGCATTGCATAAGGGAGTTTTTATGTGTTTGATATGTATCCCATGTGGTTTGTAAATCAGTTAGGTGTGTGAGGAAATGAGAATGTGATGGGAGACAGACTAGTAGGTCTAATGGCAGTAAGGGTCAAGATCCAAAGAGTCTCAGAGGCCTGGGGGTCTGCCTCTGGCTGGACAACACATCATCAGTGTCAGACCTAAAACACCACACACACATTCATATGGAGAAGGGTAAACAGGAAAATATTCATGCTTTCCTACATGCAGTTCGCGCCTGGGCCTCCTGCTCTAGCTGTCTTATCTTACACCTCTGGGGGGCCGGAGCAAGGCTGTGGGAGGTATGCTTTTGAAGCATCCACACACACACACACACACACACACACACACACACACACACACACACACTCTGCCATGCTCTTTTGCTGTCCTCTGAACACAGCTGTGTTGTTTTAGGCCCTGACAGCAGCCACCTGATGAATCATTATGTATGCTAAATGAAAAGAGCGGACCATAAACATTAGCACGCTACTTACCCTACTTGAATGTGAATGTGTGAACACACACACACCACACACACACCAGTTTTGCCAAATACCTTCTTTAGCATCTGCTTACTGCTTACACTCATCATGCATCTTAATATATCTCCACGCCACATAATGACCCCTGGCTCCCCAGCCTGAGGTTGACACTCACCACACCCAATTCAATATGTTTCCTGTTTCAGGGTCATTACCATGTTTAACGCACCGTGGATACAAATCAGGTGTGAAAATCCATGTGTGTACAGGGTGGCATCTATCAAGCAGGTGATTTGTAATGTTAAGCCATTCGGATTGATTGTTTTGGGGGTTAGGGAAACTAACCTTCGTGTTTTATTGAATGAATATGCCTGATATTGTTACCATGACCTTGTTCTTTGTGATAAAGCTCTTATCCATTTTGTTGTCCCCCAGGTCAAACTGGATGACCGTGTTGTACACACAGATCGAGGTCTCCTGATTCGCTCCCTCCAAACCTCTGATGCCGGTGTGTACGTATGCGTTGCTCAAGAGCACACAGACTTCACCCACACTCTCCTCCGTCTCAAGCTTCAACTCGTTACAAATGGACAACTGGATGGAAAGCCCAAGCCCAGTGAAGACCCTGCAGTGGAACTACGCCACGGCGTGGATTCCCGGCAGTACTATAAAGACTACCTGAGAGTGATGAGCTCCCCCTTCGGCTCTCTGGAGGAGTACTGTGATTCACTGTGGCTGGAGAAGAGGCCGACAAGAATACGGGGACGAGGCTTAGGAGCTGGAAAATGGAAACATATACAGGAAATGAAGAAGAGCAGGAACAGGAGACAACACAGAGAGAGGGAGGAAGAGCGGGATAAACAGGAGCGAGGGAGAGTGGTGAGGACAGCAAATCAGTGAAGGGCGTGGTAAAAAAGAACATTCAGGGTTAGTTGTCTATTCTTAAAAAAGCAGAACGTGACACAGAACAGATACATTCATAAGCAAGCTAAATCTAAGCTTGTTTATATGGTGTGAAAGACCAATATTAATTTTAACGAGCAAATGTAATAAGTATTAAATGAGCGAAGAGAAGTAGCTGTGTATACGTCATTTCTTTCATCTGCTCACACCTGTTCTGTTGTAGAAAACATGCTTTTAAAGACGTCAGAGACTGAATGACCACATTTTTGCAATGTTAAAAACGTTGCTAAGTTATCTATAAACTTCTATTGCAGCCACAGTGATTATGGAGATAAACTGACCAGATGAAGGATTGCAACATTAGTGCCATTTCCTTCAGGTGCCACTGGCAAAATATATCTCCTAACCATACAGACTGAAGGTGATCCTTTGACCTTTTCCAAAATTGCTGAGATTAGAAAAGAATAAAAGTAACAGACTTTGCTTTTGGTGTTGACAATGGATTAATGTTGAAAGACTGTAAATATTTATATACCATGTACAGTATAGGAGATGTGGCATGCTGAATGTAGTCTCATTACTGATTGACATAACTATGATAATCCTGTATTATGCTTGAGCTGACAAAATGTCATATTTTTGTACAAACTTTTCACTCGTATATACAGTACTGTAGATTTGATAGTTTTTCTTAATTGCTGAAAGTTATTTAAATAAATGTTCTTGGAAACTCTGTGACCTGAATGCTTGCTTACTTTGTGTGAAGAGATCAAATCAAAACACAGAAAATCTATGACTGTAAAAATGCAGTCACAGGCATTCTTGGGCAAAAGGCAGACACGGTGGAGAATGGACTAGGGTTGGTTCAGCTGAGCCTCTCCTGATATAGCATCACAAGTCCCTGTACACTGTATGCAGATGTCATAATGATTCAGGACCAGCTGGTCTCTTGTATAGTGTGTGTGGGCAACTGTGTTTGTGTGAAAGGGAGTACGTGGGCATTTTCAGGAGAAAACGTGAAAGTCTGTGATCAATAACAAAATTGATAATACTGTAGGAGCGATTTTATGGGTGTTGTTGGCGTGTCAGTTTACTTTATTTATAGTGCAATATTATTTGGAACACTTGGTGGTGGGGGTTAGCTGCACCGGGTTTATAAAAGGGGTCATAGGTGACTGGAAGAGTGAGGACACAGGAGGAAGAGCCAATCTAACCAGCCCGGCAGATGCTCAAGATACAACCATTCACTCGGTAATTAAACCTTGGTAATGTAAACTTTTCATTAAACTGTGCCAGACCAGAAAGCATCTGTTATGTGTCTGCGTCTGGATCACTCATAATCCTGTGATGTAATGGCAAAAAGAATATAGGACATTGGAACAACGAAATTGCCATTACAAATACCATTCAAGTTGTTTGGATTTAATGCTGACAACAGTATGACAAAGATTTCTCAGTACAAAGGTTTTCTCTGTTGAGCTCTGGTGACACACAAATATAAATGTATAGTCTACATTCACTGTCGCACCTGGGCCAGCAGTTGGTGAACACAAGCCTACAAACATGCTACATGTTAATGAAGTAGTTACACCAAAATGGGTTGAGGAAGAATAAAGCCATCACCATGGGCAAAAGGATACATCAACAACAAACTATTGTTTTCCGTAATAGGTTTGATGCACCACCCAACAACAATCCAAATGAAACTGTTTCAAATACTATACTTTCTATGATGCCAAAACAATTTTAATGGCCCAAATACATCTAATGGAGTATTACAAAACATATTCTAGGTTATCAACTTCATCCAATCATATTTTGCAGTATGCAAGCAAACATGCTTTTCTGGCTATTCTGACCCACAACCCTGATATATGAGCAAGAGGGTTATAGTTCAAGGCAAAATGATATGACCTGTTATTATGTTCCAATTGTATGCACATGCAACAGTGCATACTTTGTTAAGGCAGCTGCATAGTACTGCGAGTAAAAAGAAAAATAATGTGATATGGAACACAGCCAGACACACCTGACAGGTGCATGCTGGCTGTGTTCTTTGTCTAATTGTCTCAGATTTGTCTCTCTTCTGGTTAATTATTATAAAGTTATGCTAGGAAATGCACTTGTGCATTTGAAAAATTGTTGTTTGGGTTTGAAAATAAGTAATAGTGGTTTAATTTGTATATCAAAATAGTTTGTTGTAGCCTACATGTCTTCTTCTGGGTATCTCATATATTATGTTTATTCTTATAAGAATTGACATGTCACAATCAGATTGTTTTTCTGATTGTCATGGTGCAGCCAATTTTTTCTGATACTGATCCCTCCCCCGCCCTATATGAAGACTATAAAAACATATTCCTTGTTAGCCTTTGAATTATTTTTCTGATGTCATAGGCCTCCACTATTTGTGTGTCTGTGGTGAGGCTTGGCATGTTGTTTCCTTAACTTTTAAAAATACCAGAATGCGCCTAATTTCCTTGTACTGGCCCTCAATACCTATGCACATACAGTGAGGACTGCCTAGACCGGTCTCTCACTTTGTGTTTCTCTACAGTGATTTCTCCACGTTTCTTATAACAAAGACAATAAATATTTCAACACTGCCTCCTTGTCTATAGTTTATTTATCAGTCAGCTGCAAAGAACAAACTACATCTTCCCAAAAAAGGAAACAGCATAGGGACACCAGTAAAGCACGAGAACAGACTTTAGCACAGTATTACTTAAGAAATAAACACAGATGGTATATGTCTCTGAATAAACTGAATTAAATGTTTAGATTATAATCACCATTTTTTTTTTTTAGAGAAGCACAGTGCAAATGGCATACATTTTGTAGAAATAAATGTACTCGTAGCAATCTTTTGGCTAAGATCAGTGTTGTTTGCATCCTGCTGGTTCTACACATTAATAATTTCCCCATCTGCCTCTCACTTTCATGGGATAAAGGCTGAGGATAATTACGAAAAATGGCCAAAGGAGAACAAAAAAAGTAATTTAAAAATGAGAAGTTTGAGAGATGATGAAAACTTTAAGAGATTAAAAAAGGTATGAATGTATCAAAGGCATTAGCAAAGCATTGGCCGTTGGTAAAGTTAGAGACGTCGGTCATGTTTATGCGGTGTTTCCAGCACGGTCCTCACTGTCTGCAGTTCTCGATGCTGCCAGCAGGCTCCGCCGGAGAATTTCGACAAAGTAAATCGTTCTTATTGGCTGTTCAGGTTAAGCGAATCAGCGCCACATGGAGTCTCTTTTCATTTTTCATCTTATCTAATCTTTCTAACACTCGGATATTTTCAGAACGACATGGGCATCGGAAATGAGGCGGTGAGTCAGAGTGGTGTGAACGTGATTTGCATGGCTGCTGTGTTTTAATGTTGTATCACAAAATCGGCTTGTAGGCCTATAGCTACAGGTCTTCCGGTTTCCAGCTGATATTACGCAGGCGCAGAACGCTATAGCTGGCCCTATGTCCAAGGCTGTAGTCTTTGTGTTCAAGTTCTTCGATCCTGGTTTAGTTGGAAAAGGTTGCACTAAACTGCACCTTATTGATGATGGCAACAGTCAGTAGAAAAGACTAGGCCCTACTTGTTGGTGATTTTGTTTTAAACATTGTCTGTAATAACAAGTGTGTATAACAAGATGATTACAAATGTTAGGTTGTTTATCCAGTAACTTCCTATCTACATAATGTACCTTGGCTTTACTTTACTAAATAAGAGGTGTACTTTCAGGTGTTGTTTCCTTGTATGGAGCTTTTCCCAATGTAGGCACATTTGGGCATCAGGCAGTTGTGAATCAATACATCAATCAATCAATGTTTATTCATAGGCTAGCCCAATATCACAATTGTTACATTTGTCTCAGTGGACTTCACAATTTGTACAGAATATCAGTATGACAATACGACACCCTCTGTCCTTAGACCCTCACACCGTACAAGGAAAAACGTCCAATTGTCATTGTTAAATGAGTTAACCTGACCTTCACATTTGGCTGGAGAGGCACCACTGAGTAAAGATGACTTGTTGCAAGACGGGCAGACAGAGGCAGTGGGGGGTCGAACAAGGAAACTGAATTCAAAGAAGGAAACCAGATTTTACGAAAGGAAGTGCTTCATTTGATGTGATTGGTGTAATGACCTGTCTGGTTAGGACCCCATGTAGTGGCCTTACAGGATACACAGACAAAGTCACATGCACATTATACTCCCTATTCAGTGTTTTCCTAAGTCTTGCAATCCATGAGGATACATCTAAATCAGAGACAGTGAATGAGATTGGGGTTTGGGCCCAGGTTTGACACTGTAAATTATGTGACTGAACTTTTGTGGCCCCGGTTTACGAAGTGGTTGGTGTGTAGCTATTTTAGATTTCCGTGTCAGGAATCATTACATTCCCGTAAAAAAAAACATTGTTCAGCTGTGTCATATCATTGTTCTTCTGGGTCAGTTACAGTGAGTAAAACATGTCACAATAATTATCAACAGTATCTTTTGTTTGATGACACTTGACAATGACAATAAAGATAGCAATATTATCGGTTGACCTACATTTGTCATTCTGTCTGCCTCTATCATACTGACACCAATGAGCACATATTTATGTCAGTTTAAGCATATGTCCAGGTGCAAGAGTTTAAAGGTAAGGTATTTTCTAATAAACACTAGGTGTGCCACAGAAAACTTCCACAGGACACCCGGAGGATCAAGATATCAAACACCATGACAGGATAGATGAGAAGAGAGCGGAATTGAGATGTCAGACCGGAGAGGTGTTCCTGGTTCAATATTACAGGGTATTTACTGCTGTGCAGATGTGTGTATTTGTCAGGTGTTGACAGTGAACTTCTGGGCTGGGCGGAGAGACCCAAGTGTTGCATGGGAGCTGTCGGGCTGGGCGGTATTGATGGCTGCCTGGGGGTATTGGAAGGCAAGAGGTATGTGTGTCTGAGCTACAAACAGTTGTTCCCTGCGAGTAATGACTACTTGTGTTCTCTCTGCCTGATTTACAGATGTACATGATCTATCCTCACTCCTGAATTTGTGGCAGGACAGGCAGGATGCAGTGAATATCCTGAACACACCCTATGATAGATGTTTTCATTGGTTGTGTTTGTAGAGCTCCCTTGAAATTCCATGTAAATGAGATGTCTCCTGTGAATGTGCTCCTCCATGCCCCGTCGTTGCGAATGCTTTGTAGATATGGTATGCACGTTTTTTGTGTCGGCTGTGGGGTCGTCGCTGCTAATTGGATATCGGGTGTCAGTTGGAGTTGTGCATCCATGCATATCTGCTTTCACCAAGGTTTTGATCAGGCCCATTTTCTTCTCATTAGAGGTCAGGGGTTACAAGAAAGGCTGCTGGGCTCATACATCTCTGGTATCAAAGAAGCAGAGTTGCAAGATACTGATTGTACTCCTGTGTCTAAAGTCTCATCAAATATCAAACATTACATTAAATGATATGGCTGTTGTTGTAGCCTTTCCCTACTGGGAAATGATAATGTTTCTCCAAAAATGTCAAACATGAGAAAACGTCCTGATTATTTTTGGTCGGCACATGCATTCAATGTGATGTTATTAACTGCTGTTGGTATGACTTTGTTGCTTACAGCTGTCAGATGTAGAGACAATAACCTATACAACTAAACACATCTTACTCCAATCAAACCCTTAATAATTTTATTATCTCAGATTCATCTAATAATAATTAATAATTCCTTGCATTTATTATAGCGCTTTTCCAGTGCTCAAAGCGCTTTACAGATACACACATTACACATATTTGTTATACATGCAATGGTCACAATACCCACAGGAGCAAGTTCAGGTGAAGTGTCTTGCCCAAGGACACACCAGCTTTACAGACGCACCCGCACAGCACACTGCGCCACACCATCCATCTTCACGCCTCAAAGTCATCGAGGCGCTTTTACAAGTACACATTGATATTATACATGTACTGTGGACAATACCCACAGGAGCAAATCCGGGTGAAGTGTCTTGCCCAAGGACACAACGGCCTGACGCAGTGGCGGCAGGAGCGGGTTTCGAGCTGGAGTTCCCCAGCACACCCCTTGATCTGATGATCGGATGCACAGACCACTGCGCCACCCGTCCCATCTGTAACTTGGGAGTGTTTCTAGTACTTGTAGACTGCAGAATTGAAAAGGAAAAGATAGTATAGTCCAAAGGATTTGGTTGTGTTCATTTTTAAATAAGTATATCATTTTAATTTCTCCCCAAATGTTTTCACCCAGCGGCAGCCTGGCTATTACTCATGTTACCGTATCATCTCATTAAGTCGCCTATAGAATCCTCATGCTACAGACATGTGAAAAGGATTAAAGAGGAGCAGACCTCCACATGAAGTGGTCAGGTTTCCACTGATTAATCAGAACATCAGTTCAATTAGAGCATAACATTCAATGTTTATGGTACTGCAAGTGTCATCAAGTTTAAATAAATGTAAGGTTTGTGTTACCCGTTTCAAAGAAGAAGTTCTTTAAACTGGCTCCTGTCTAGAATCTGATCTACAGGAGATGCTGTAGAAACAATATCCAAATGCTAAACGATGATGTATCGAATCATTAACTGGCCAAGAATCCAATCTTTATAGATTATGGTTTGAAAATATGTGCAGAGTCAATATACTTTTGAATTTGTGTATTAAGGTCCTATTTTTTGTTGTTGTAAAATGTCTAATGTAACATAACTTTGAATTGAGTACCATATTAAGATGCTTTTCCTCCTCTGTGAAAATGAAATAGTGAATAAGAGTAGAGAGCTTGGACAATGTGCTGTGCATGAGTACCGACACGCCATGTCCTGTGTGTGCCTTGTATTATGGAAACCCAAACCCCACGAGAGAATACCTTCAGCCACGGAGGTTAATGAGCTCAGTAAACATGGTAATCTTCCAGAACATTGGGTCCGGGGAGGATTTTCAGCTATTTTCATTGTGTAGGTGTGAAGAAAGCACTCCAATTTCAAGGTTGATTTTGTAGATCAGGACATATTATTTTCTCAAAACATCCATTTTAATCAGCTTCAGGTCAGTCTGACTTTTAGGCAGGTTGTTTTTGTTAAATGTAGTATTTCCAACATAAAGACAACAATTGTTTAATCTGTGTCAAATTCATGGCAGCCTTCAAATATGTTTAAATCACTCCCAGGAATCATTACTCGATTCAGGGGTTTTGTCTGTTTTTATAGTTTTCAATTGTTTTTACATCATGTCAAAAAGGGGACATGTTTAACCAGCTAAGTCCTGTTAAATCTGAACACATATTTGACAGAAAAAAACATTACACTTGCAGTTATTTGAAATGGGTTGCAATCTTATGAAAACTTTAGGAATTCCATAAAATATCCATGTATGAATAAAGGCAAGGTGTTATTCATAGTCAATGTATTATGCACATTCTCAGTTCCACTTTAAAAAATCTGAGCTACCCTTTTTAAGATAAATAATAACAAAAAATCCATAGCATAATATTAAACATGAACACGTTTGAGTTGACTGTTTGCTCAACTTTAGACTTTAAAGAGACTTAGAAAATGAACATCAATAAAATAATAACTCACTATAAAAAGTGCATTAATAATTAAATATCTCCACATTAAAATGTGTAATTCAGAGTTACCTACTGTATATTATTATTATTCACCCTCTGAATGATACAATGTACTCACAATATAAATTACAGTAATAAAGTAATTTGTACTGTGATGATAGCTTTTACAGACTATATTTCTAATTCTATTTCTCTACCGTTAAACCATTTGGATATTACAATTTTAACCAATTGAGACAAATGATGTGAAGTTATCCTAATTTGGAGAGTGGTGAGAACATTTTTACCTCTGCAAATGAGCAGATGTTACTGTTATTTCGCATTTTAGAGCCGAGACACACCATTGACAGACAGATCATTCATCTACAGTTAATTGAATGTACTTAATGAATAGGCATATCAAGTTGAACGACGGCATCAGCATGAGCCTTATTGCATTAGGCATTACAGTTTGTTGATGTAGCTGTGTGTGTGTGTGTGTGTGTGTGTGTGTGTGTGTGTGTGTGTGTGTGTGTGTGTGTGTGTGTGTGTGTGTGTGTGTGTGTGTGTGTGTGTGTGTGCAACACCAGGACAGACACAATTCCCAACTGTATGTGTTTCTGTATGAGTACGTGTGTTTGCTTGTGTGTGTCTCATATTGCTCCTGGCATTCACAGATCCCAGGAGCCAACACGGTGTGCGTATCCATGACATGGATACAGCTTGCAGTAAGGTTTGATGCCACACCTCATTGACCTTTAGCCTTAATCGTTTTTTCCAATTGGTCACATGGACTGCACTAATCTCATTTGGAAAATATTTCCCTGATTGTTGAGGCAGATATCAACTGTTATGTAAGGAGGTGCAGGCAAATCTAATTATATCTATATATTAAATTAGTTGAGTTCATATCATCACTGCTGTATCTAAGTTCCAATTAATTCTTTAGCAGTTTGACAATGGTGTACACTGCTATGGGCTTGGAAGCAGTTCAGCTACTGGAGAGAGATTAAAGCATCAGTGTCCATATGTCTCCAGACATCTCAGTATCCCCAAGCACATTTATGGTGATGAATAACTTCTTTAAGGGCCCTGTGTTACATATGTAGGCAGCAAAAACAAAAAATGTAGGACACCATCGGGCCATAGAAAAGGATACAGAAATAAAAAAGAGAGGCTCTCATGATATTGATCTTAGAGTACAATCCTTGGCAAGTGGTCAGGGCTATCAGATGTTAGGGTGAGGAGAGGAGCAGGAGAGAGAGGTGAGAAAGAAAAGTGGATTCTGCCCTTAGACTCGACTCTCTGCTTGACTCCAAGGTGAGACAAATTCCTTCTCCTTTTCAAGAGCAATTTCTTATGCATTTTAACCAGTAACAATAGGTTTCAGTGTTGCATTTGTCCTGCCATGGTCGACCACTTGCCTCTTGGGGTCACTAATTCACTCTGCTCATTCTTTGACACTGAGCTGAGCGACAGTGTGAGAGCGAGTCGGTATCATGATCATGCAGTCCTGGGGACTTTTTCTCTGTCTGTGCCGATTTTCTTCGGTTGTTTTTGCCTAGTTTTGGTTGATGACTGTTGGATTCCTTGTCTATTTATTGACATGGCTAAATCCCCAATCCATCACTACTTAGACATGTTAGATACATATTTCATGTAGCAGCATTATGATTTGTTTGTTTGAATTGAGTTGAGTGGCAAGGAACAATATCACTAATGTTTGACACGATTTGATAAATTTTACTGCGGGTCATACTCTTAAGCACATTGCAATGGTACTCAAAATTATGTTTTTTTGACTGCAGTTTGCATTTTATTTAAGGAGGAAAGGCAAAGACACATGTCCTTTTTGTCAAAGACATGGTCTTGGTTTTAAACATGCACCTGTGCTGTGGGCCTGCATGGGCTTTGCGCTGAAAGCATTGTCCCTTTAAATCTGTTTTTGTTTAACAATTCCCAATGTTTAAGCTGCAGTAATGTAGGTGGGAAATTAGATCTATACAATTCTTAAAATAGAACAAATAACATCAGAAGGTGTGATAGAGCACAAATGTTCACACCGGCTCAGAGAACAGGGACTTCAGCTGTGTAAACCAGGAAAGGTATCATAGCACCGTTTAACACATTAGCAAACAAGGCGGCGTAGAGACTCATGAGTGCTTTTAAGACTGTATGTGTGTAACTGTGTGGGTGCACACTTGGTATGTTCTAAGTATTTTCCAGAGGTGTGAATGGCGATGAGTTGCCAGCGTTGGGAGATCAAAAGCTTAGATGAAATGTTTGGCACTGTAGCAGCTGCAGCACTGTGGCTTTCCACTTGATACTGTTAAGCACAGTCAAGGCTGCATGCTCCTTCATTCGTATGTCTGTGTTGAGTGAACAAGCATTCAAGAGCATGTTTCCTTGTTTCCCTAACTCAAAACATTTGCTGAACAACTAAAGACATTTCCTGAAAGTTTAACCCGGTTCGTCACTTCGGTTTTACAAGATCCTCATTAGCTCTTTTGCAACAGTCTGTTGTTCTTTTGCAATAATACACAATGTCCTTCTCTGTTTTATTGTGTACAAGTTTCAAACAAAACAGTTTTATTAAGAGCGAAGGGTATTTCATTTAAGACCCCAGGTGCCTCACCAAATTTACAACATCATTAGAAAAGACTAAATCTGGATAAAGCGACTTTCAGAAAAAGCAACATAGGAACACACAGAAATATATGTTTTGACCTTAAGTTCTTCTAACCTCGCTGCATGGAAAATGCAATATCATCACCAGACTAAGATATTTATAGAAGGGCATTTGACGTGTTACATTTCTATTTACGATCGTTAACAACATTTGGTGCTGGCATCGCAGTGAGAAACGGCAGCATAGCAGTGCAAAGGCAGGGAGTATTGGCATTCTCTGTATTAATCAGTTTCAGTTGAAAAGATAAATGGAAAGGCCATGCTCCTATTGACTGAAGCTCCTTTTCAGATTCAGGGCCATTCAGATGTCCCACTAATGAATGCCAGTCATCGGATGAGAAACAGTCCAGTTTGTGAGGCCTATTGTGTACAGCTGGAAATGAAAAATTACATCCGTGGCTCTACACTGCTTTATCATTCATAAAACTGATGCCATGGCCTGGTGATCTCAGCAGGTTCTCCTCGTGTTTTAAACTGATTTGTATGACGGATGATTCAGTGCTTTCATAAAGGAGAAGCTGCCTGTGCTTCTTTGAGTGTGATAAGCCCCCGTCTTGTAGCATTTCTCTTAATGAGCTCCTTCTACATTCATTTCTAGCTAATTACTTTCCTTAATCATCACCAAACCACATGGTAGTCTATTATGATTATTATTTATGGTAGACTGTAAAATTGACTATATTTTTTATATAGTTTATTTCTTGCTTTCCTGCTTCCTTCCTCTCATCTTCCTTCCTGTGGCTTTGATAACCTTACCCATATGGCTCGGTCTTTGATGTCTTTTCCAAATCCACGTGCTGGTGGGTTGTCATGTTGCTTCATGGCGGGCGCATTCCTATCTTCCAGCGTGAGGGCCTCCTGACATACAAACACACACACACATGGACAGCGTCTCAGTCAAATTAAAATTGAAATATTCCTTCCGCATATGTCTCATGCAAAAATATCAATTTGCACTGTATAGCAATCCAGACATATAGTAGGTATTAAGAACTAGACAGCGTATCATGATCAGCAGATTCTAAAGTTAACCCTTCTCCAACCAACTCCTTTTTACAACTATAGTAAAATAATTCCAAGATGGCATTGAAAGTGCTTGCACAGTGAGAGAAGCATTTTTTTGGTAAGCATGAAGGGCATCGCTATCATCAGCGCAGAGGATGTTCAGTAGCCTTGTGCAAGTGATAGATCACCGCACTCACTGCCATTTTATGGCTCCTTCAGCCATGCTTAAAGTTGAAATATGTGAAAGAATGAGCAGAGAATATATTTCACATGAGACATGGAGGTCACAGCCAACCTGCTATGCATTTTATGGTGGTTCAGATTCCTACTTACTATGTGTGCTTGTGTGCTTGCATGTTTATGTGTGTTAGCTAGGGAGAAAGGGAGAAGGAGATTACATTAAAGCCACTATCAACTTGATAAATGGTATAACGTTCTCAGTGGAGAGTGTCATTACATTGGATTCATTCATGAGTCTTAGTACTTCCAGCTGTTCCAGTCTACTCGCTGGATTCTAGCCTCAACTATTGAGACCTCAACTACTCTGATATCTATCTGGGGAGTGCTAAACATTTTTAAAAGACTGTGGATTTAAACTCTATTAAAGTCAAATGTTTGCCTCATTTAAGGAATAAGTATGACTATTATTTGTACTGTAATCACTCAAACAATTTTGAAAAATTCAACAACATCATGTAAATGTTATGAGTTTTTCTAACCATTAGTCTAACAAGAAAATGTTGCAGCGAAACGGCCGTGATTAATGACAAACTATTTAACGGTGCAGGGATCATTTTAACAACTGGTAATTTGGCTTGATCATATTTTACAGTACATACACAAATGTCCTCTGTACCCTTTTACACTGGCTCGATTATGCAAAGTGTATGCTAATGGTCATTTGTTCTTGTGTGTAATTGTGTGTGTGTGTATATGAAAGAGTGCAGAAGAGAGATAAAGAGAGGGAGGGTGATCACAGAGAGGTATTACTCCCCTGCGAGTGCTGTAAGGGCAGCACTATTATGCAGATGAGAACATTAAATGTGGTTGGACAACACCCAGCATGTCATTAAATCTAAAATGGCAGTGAGACCTAATGGTAGACTGATATTGTAATGTGCTCCATCTTTCCCCCTTTTGTACATTGAACATCCCTGAGCCACCATTAATCACCCGGCAGAGCATTTCGGTCGCTTTCAGTTTTTTTTTATTACGTCTGTCATTCTCTTTGATCTTATTGTCAAATCCTGCTTTTGTCTTTGTCTGCCTCAGCGTGCTCTCTTTGTATCCCACTGTTATACTACTACTACTACTACTAGTTATAGAACCCAAAATAAAAATATGTCCCGCAATGAATTACCTTTGGTCCATCCTATTATACCACTGACTGGACAGCAAGTGTAGATGGCATACATATATCAGTCCATCCCTGTTTGTAATGATGATCTCAGAGGATCACAGGGACATCCATTACCCCATTTACCCAATTATTTCAAATGACGGGTGATTATCAGACATCAGCACCAATACTGATGTAGCACCACCTTTAGAGTAGCTGTTTTGCTGCCTGAATACAGCTATTCATGTCTCAATTTTCTCAGTGTCAACACAGACACACATGCAAACACACGCACACATGCAGTAGTTAGTCCTTGGCCTGCTGTCAGACGCCTATTTTGACAGGTCATTGGTGCACTGTTCACTTTTCAGAGCCATTTAGGGATCCTGGGCGAAGCTCTCATATTCGATGGCAAAGGAAATAGAGCTGTTAGTGCAGGGTCACAACCTTTCACCTGACATGTGAGAAGACTGTGTGTGTGTGTGTGTGTGTGTGTGTGTGTGTGTGTGTGTGTGTGTGTGTGTGTGTGTGTGAGTAGCACACATCCCACTGTTCAACATCCACTGATATGTTGTTTTTGTAGCTCCTCTACCTCTCCCTGTCTATCCATCTGTCCTCAAACCCTGGTCCAGACAAAACCAAATAAACAGGGCTCTTTAGCCAAAATACACATTTCTTAAAATGCCAGTAACCGATTGCATCCCTGTCCTTTAATCAGTGATAATAGCCCTGGGTCTTCATGAATCTACAGGCAAGAATGTGTCTTAAGCGATCCGTCCGTCCTACATCCTGATGATTATCCGTCTCCTCCTCCTGTTCCCTCCTCCTCCCTTCGACATGTCCACCCACCTCCTACAATTCATGGCATCACATTCAGTGATGATGGACATCTCAAGCACAGGCCACTGTTTACTCAGGCTAAAAATAAGAGGTTAGGCTCCAAACGCCATAACCTATGCAAGCCTGAAATGTGTGTGTGTGTTGTGTGTGTGTGTGTGCGCGTGTGTGTGTTTGGTGTGTATCTTTCTGTTTGAGAGGTTGGAGGGGTCATCGGTCATGTCATGTCATGTGTGTATATCTATGCCAGGTAAAAGAGATGTCCAATGAAGGGCAAAGGCTCCTGTGTCTACCAGACATCTCCCATGTGGCATAGTGTCACTTCTCCCCCCCTCTTGCCTCTTCTCCCTATTACCACTTCTCTCCCCCTGACTGGTGGTGATACAGCCAGGACTATTCTTAGCTTCTGTGTCAAGCCTGTCTCTGGGGAGCTGTCGAGGGGTTTCTGTTACATTACACATACACACAGGGGGACACACACACCAGCACACAGGTGTCTTGAAACATCTTTATTTGATCTTCATTAAGCTCTGTAACTCTGAAACCAATTTGACGAACAGCCAATTAAGTACGACAACTGAAAACTCAATTAATTTAGAGGCATGCACATTGGGCTGTTTCAGCACGCTGTCTGCAGTTGACATGTTACTAATGATGGCCCCATCACCCATATTCATATCAAGAGGATATAAACTGTTGCAAATCTAGTTTCTTATGCAGAAAGACCCCATATCTGTCAGGGTTGGGGAAAGATAGGACACAAATGCAGATTGAGGAGGGAAGCAGGTTTCAAAATGAAACAAAAGGCGAGCTTTATTTACAAAAGCTGAAAAACATGAATCCATGAACAGGTACTGTAGCACGAGGTAGCATCCAAACAAAATGTGACTGTGACCAACATGAAGGGAGACATGAAAGACAAACAATAAACCAACATCGAACACAGGAAGAGACAAGACTAACTACAGGGAGGGGTAATCACGAGACGAGAAACAGCCGGGCAGGGAAGGAGAAACACAAGGGCAACAGGTGAACACAATCAGACAATCAGACACACCAGGGAAACTAACGACAGGGAGGAAAACACAGGGAGAAAAGAACAACAAAACAAAACCCATTACCAGACACACAAAACTAAAACCGTGGCATGACATAAGAATTAAGACAATATCTTACTCTGAAAAACAAATGATTATATTTCTCTGCTGTTTGAAATTAAACATCAAAGTAAGTTAGCAATAATTGCATGTTTGTACGACTTATTTTCGATTTTTTAAAAAACATACTCGCTGGTCCTCATATCTATATAGGGTCAATAATGGTAAGGTTAAGGAAGCTAGAGAGTTAATTAAATTAAAAGTTATGCCATAAGGTATACAATGATGTATCTATTTGCATGTACGCCTTAGCCCTTCCTGCAAGTTGTGCATTGCTGTTGCAAAGAAAAGGTAACATTTGTCTTTAGCTTGAAACAGAAAAGTGGCCCTGGGTGACTGACACATCATCACAATAAACTGATGCTATTGCCTGCCCCTTTTTTAACCCTGGTATTTCTAGTCTTTACTTGATAGCCGTTATTCGATCCTACTCATAAACAGGATTTGTGGCTTTAATCGGACACATGCATTACTCCCATCACACTATGAGAATAAGCCTGCCTTTGTTCGTTAGTGAGACAGTACCACCTGGCTTTTGCCGGCAGTTGTGTGTGTGTGTGTGTGTGTGTGTGTGTGTGTGTGTGTGTGTGTGTGTGTGTGTGTGTGTGTGTGTGTGTTTCTTGATCAGGAGTACAGTTGAGACTTCCCTCTCATGTAAATCCCGAAGTAAGCGTCTCGAGCACGTAGCACCTCATAACAAGGGCATTGCCTTACAGACCACACGCAAGATCGGCACCCAGCTAAAGGGTAGACAATCCTGTCAATGTGTCTCTGTGTGTGGCAGAGGAAGGGGCATGAGGCGGAAGGTCTGCTTGAGTTCCCGATGCAGCTGTCCTGACTGGGGTGAGGGGCCTGCAATTCTGCTCTCATCCAGTCAAGCTTCACATGAACACCCTCACACAAATACTGCACTCAACATTCCTTAAAATCATTTCAGTTAAATAAGTGAATCAATGTTTGCTCCCTGACAAATTGTTATTTCCTATATTGTATGTATTTGCTTGTAAAGTAATTTTAAACAGAAGAGTAGAGGAAGCAGTTTGGCCTTGGCCTTGCTAAATTATATTTGCAAATGTTAATGACCTTTCAATGTTGATTTTATCTGATTAAATGCTAAGTGATGAATCAAATTACCTCCAATTGCCAAAGGAACTTTGTTAATTAAAGCTTTTGGCAATAACCAAACTGTTGAACAAACTAAAATATGCAGTAATACAAAGGTATTCTTTAAGGCCCATAATTTAAATCTTAAATCACTGTGCCAAAAAAGGCAATGCTGTCTGTTTACAGAGTGTTAAGTGATTAAGGATGCCCTGGATCAAACCATCAAGTCCTGTGACCTGAGTAACCAAATGATATCCCACAACAACATATTAAAAGGTTCATTGCCTCCACACTCTGTGTCAAGTGGAGGTCGCTGCAAGAGCCAATGGCCTACAGAACAAATACACCTATTAATGTGTTTACATTGTTCCTTTTTTTTGTTTAACTGATATAATATTAGTCTAATTGGTTTTAGTTTTGACAATTTTCTGTTTTACCAAGAACTGCTCATAAATCAAGGAAACCCTATGAATTACTGTATTGTGTGATCTGGATCTGAGACCGTTTTTAGTTTAGCTGATCACTGTTCTTGGTGTACAGCTGCAGGGTCAGAAGTCTCATGTGTTGCACAGTGCTGGCTCTACCATACTTCAGCAGTTGTGTGAACGAGTCTGCAGTCGTCTGCTCTGCTGCTGAGCTCTAATGCTGCGTTTCTGGTGGTTAATGGCCTCCCATGAGCCTGCTCCTGTTTTACTGCCCAGCCTGTGGGAGGGAGGAAGGGAAAGAGTTATGGCGCCTGGGGGACAAGGAAGTACAGAAGCCCAGAGAGAGAGGGAGCAAGAGAGAAAACAGTATAAGGATACGGAGAGAGTTCGTAGGATGAAGGACGAAGGAATGATGCATACAAGATAGGAGATGGGAAAGAAAGAAGTCAACCAGTGTACAAATGTATCAAGGGCGGGGAATTGGGGTGTAAGACACGGTGTAAGGTGATCCGAAGCCCCGCAGCTAGTCTGAGTCCTGCTGATGGATGGGTTGCTCAACAGGAGATGTCTGACTACTGGAGCTAAAACTTGACATTTATCCACACAACACACTTGTGTAGTAATGTGAATTTCTGCTTAACAAACTTTACAGGAACTAGCCTTTGAATATCAAACCTCAACTGAGTATGTGTCAAGTCATTTTCCAGCAATATGGACTAAAGTTGAGATGCAATGCTGTCACTAACACAAGTAGGAATAAAGCTGCCTGTGCACAGTCACTTCCCTCACACATGAGCTATTTATTTCACACGGCTCCTGTGTGTGTGTGTGTGTGTGTGTGTGTGTGTGTGTGCGCGTGTGTGTGTGTGTGTGTGTGTGTGTGTGTGTGTGTGTGTGTGTTTTACTGATTCTGTATGTGTACAAAGGTCATCAAGTTCAGCGTCACATTCACACCCATTAATCACAGATGAGGCACCACATCTTCCATTCAAGCTGACTGAGGTTGTGGTTTGCCCTTTAAGGTTTACAATGTACTTATACTGCAACTGCTTACTCTGAATGCTGATCAGACAGGACAACAGTAGGATCGTGGGTTTTTCAAAATACTAAATGTGCATAAAATAACCACAGGGAACAATAATTCCCTATTTTATGTCTTGTACTTTTTATAAAGTGCTGAAACATTCGAAGCAGAATATATGAGCAATGTGAACATGTTACATGACAAAATGCTTTCTTATAAGGAAAAAAAAAGTTATTATCAGTCGGTTATTTTTGAATTACTTTTTAAAGAGAGCAAATCTTTCCGTCTCTGTTTAGTTTGGCTTTAATGACAGCTAACAGGAAGCTGTGGTTGTACTTTAGTACTTTTGTAGTCTATAGAGTTGGAGTCAGTTATAGGGCAGAGAGATGAGCAGCCACACCAAAGCACCCTCACTGCAGCTATATATAGAGCCTGTTCACCCCCGCCCTGCTCTGGAGGTGAATGGGCTGTAAGCAAACACACACAGCTTATATGACCTGCTTTTACACCCACCTCCTGGGTTCTGCTATTCTTTCCTCCTCCCAGTTTCACATCTCTAACATCACTTGTTTTCAATTAGTGGTTTGGCAGGACAAGTACTGCGTGCTGTTAAATAAAAATAAAAAGCACAAAGCAGACTAGTGGGATAGCTAATAGTATAATCAGTTCACTCCCTGGCATGATTTTTGCTTAAATTTGAATTTATATATAAAAATAACATCTCCACTGCCATTTTTATTTACTGGAAAACCCTTTAGGCCGAGCATCGAATGTAACGCAGGACTGAGGGTTTACAATCTGGAGGTACTGTATGTTGCTTTCACTTTCATTTCATTTTCAGCACAGGGCAAACATCTTAAATGTTTAGGTTCAAGGAGAGCAAAAGTGTAGGAGAGTGAGAAAAAGCAACAGAAAGTAATGGGGAAAAAAGGAGGGATGATAGGAAGAGAGTGGGGGGGGATGCTGACAGCCACAGGATGCATGGATAATGTCACAGAGGCCAGTGCAGTGTGCTGTTGGTCGCGGCCTCCCATGGCGCAGAGTGTTTTCTGCGTGCTGGCTGAGAGTGTGTGAGAGGTCAGAGCTGGATGGACACTGTGGCTATTGTCCTGAGATGGCTGACCACTAATTTTCTCTCTCTGACCAGGTGTTGAGGCCAGACAGACGACCGGCGAGGAGTCTCTGTGTTTACGTGCGTGCAAGCACTTTCACACATGCTGCTTTTACTAACAATAAACATGTTTTACTGTTAATGGTTCAGGTGTTAATACCAGCAGAAATAATATACATGTATGACTCAAGGTGTGATAGTAGTTATTACTGCTAAAACATACTTTCCTCATTTTTTGTTCTTTAAGTTTCCGGTAAAAGATAATTGTAGTTACTGCTCATACTGCAAAACAACACCTGTACTGCAACAGTTTGGGTCATTAATATTACACAATGCATGAAAGGTCCATCTGGGTGAACATGTGTTTGTGTGTGCCCTGATATTCCCACTGAGTGCCAATCTCCCCTCAAGTCCTGAGAAAATGTTTGCACTATTTAACTTTCAATCTTTATTGAGTTCATGCCCCTTCTCTTCTCTTCCTCTCCACAGAGTTAACTCACAAGGTGCTGTTTATATGCCCCTTCTTGGTTGTTCCTGGTTACCATGTGGAGCTCCTGCTGGGTGTGTAAATCAACACTTTGTCACACACACCAGTTTACCACAGCCACCTGTGACAAAATGCCCAGAGAAAAGAAATTGGTAGAGTAAAATAATCAAACAAAACACGGGAATGAGATTGATCTCCTTTTTGTAATGAAAGCGTTCACTGATCACATGACTCATCTGCAAATGAATAACAATAACAGTGCCATGAGACACTTTCCACTCACACACTTTCCATTTCCCTGAGACGAACTGAAAAACACACATGTGCAGAAACAGGTCTGCAGTGTCACTAACAGCTGCTGCCCCACCACCCTTTAAACAATAAACTCAAGAGTGGGTGCGATGGTAGACCAGTGCTTCCTAAGTGCTTTTTAAAAGCTGTATGTATGTACAGTGAAATATTAACTAGTGTGGAAGTCTAAAACAGTACATCTTTTAAGAACATGTGTCAAATTCCGTTTGGTTTAGTGTGGCCTCAGCAGCCATGCAACAACTCAAAGAAACACTCTCTCTCCCTCTTTCTCTCTCTCTCTCTCTCTCTCTCTCTCTCTCTCTCTTCTCTCTCTCTCTCTCTCTTTCTCTCTCTCTCTCTGTGATCCAGCTGCTTTTCCTATTATGTACCAGCCGCAGACACTCACCTGATCAATCACATTCACTAATTCAGGATCATAAATGTCACATCTCAGTTATCACCAACAGCGCACAATATACTATTATACAAATTGCATTAAATGGTGAACACATTCCTAATGATTCTGTCTATCTCATAATTCTTGTGACATTCTTGTGACATTCTTGTGACAATAACAATCCTGCTCGCAACAAAAGCCTTCATACTCTGAATAGGTTTTTCAAACTGGATTTTCTGGATCACATTTCATGTCTATCAGGAGCTGACATGCCACACACATTTTTTGTTTTTACACAGGGTTTGGGTATGCCTGCTCAGCTCCCAAAGTGCACTCTTTTGACGAGGTCTGTAATTGCTAGCAGTGCTTCTGGACACGCCTACCGAAAGCTCCTCATCTTCTACAGTCTCATACAGTCTATGAAGTCGTCAGACCAGTACAGGTCCAGTTACCAAACATTTCCGTCTCAGGTAGAAATAATAAATAGTGAGGCTGGGCAGGTCCGATTAGAGAGACCGGTGTGTATTTTCATACAGCCGAAGACAAGGGCTGCACACTAAAGCTCTAATGCCCGACAGATGGTTCCACTCACTTTAGTCAACTACAGGACGTACCCTCTCTCCATCCAGGCTATATGATATGCTGAAGCTTGACCAGACGTCCAATATGT
The DNA here is from genome assembly GCF_902827115.2 of Pseudochaenichthys georgianus. Lineage (NCBI taxonomy): Eukaryota > Metazoa > Chordata > Actinopteri > Perciformes > Channichthyidae > Pseudochaenichthys > Pseudochaenichthys georgianus. The sequence continues at coordinate 26,527,889 of NC_047508.1, read as the reverse complement.
CTGCGTAGACTTGGTCGAAGGATAGACTTCGTACAGGAATTCGTCAGGGATTTACCATGTCAGATAATAATCTGCATGTCATAGTCTACAGCGTGCAATCAACATTTCGCACTGATCCAGAAATGATTATCCTCTGACTCACGCTGGGTCCCATTTAAAGAAAGGTTGAGAGAAAAAGCAAAAGGAATTAGCCTTAATATTTTTTGTCCAGACTGACTTGACATTTAACAGTCACAGAGAATGAAATCTGGCCAGAATAAACATCCTCTCTTTACCATGCATATGACTTGTGCACTCTTGCTTCTGTAAAACCAACAGCTGCAACAAGTCAGCCGGTTGTGTTTTTTGTATCGGATATGTCAAAAACTGTTTTGATAATGTTGAAAATACAGTAGACGCAGATCAGTAAGATTGAGAAATACTGCATACATAGAAACAGAATATAAACATACGCATTAAATAACTACAATTATTTAATACAGACTGAACTGAGATTGTCATGGAGTAGGCTATTGTTTGAAGCCCAGGCTCTGGTTTTCTTTTAAAACAGGTTAACCTTGGCTTATATAACTTATTCTCCTTTCCCTCTCCATCTGATATGCTGAAGCCTGACCAGACCTCTGATCATTTCTTTGTAGACATTCTTGGAACAGATACTTTATACAACAATTCGTCAGGGATTTACTGTGTCAGATAATAATCTGCCTGTCATAGTCTAAAATATGCCCACAAGAGATCTCCCTGCCCAAATGGTTTGGGAAAAATGATAAAATCATAACACATATTCAATTGCCACCCACCGTGCTACTGTAGGTAAACTTAAAGAAAAAATGTACCCTTAAACACACGTTTTAATAAAAAAAATGTCACACATTGAAACAGGCTTTCCTTTATGTTTTAATTTCGCCTGTTAATACTGGCCATCAAGGAGATCACTTTCTGGAAAGCTTCAAATGGAAGCGATGAGGGATAAAAGCTACACTTTCTTGCTAACCCTTATTACAACATTTGCCTGAAGTCAATATTAGGCTTTCACAGTCTACTGTATTGTCTTTTCAGTACTAAACTCCCAAAAAATGTTTTCCAGACCAAATTTCCTTTGGTTGTGGGATGGTGACACAATGGCAATTTGCCATAAAGACTGTAACTTGAGAGGATACCACCTGATTTAACTTACTCGATTTGAAGCCTCATGTTATCTTCAGTTGAATATTCAAAGAATTTCCTAATGGCTATATAACCAGCATAAATAATAACAATCTTACAAAAAAACATTCTAATTTACATAGGGGCACCTGACTAAAATTTACTAAAATATAAAAGTACGCCTTGACCATACTTTATTTGTTATGGGTGAAAGGTATTAAGACACTCAATAGTCACAATAATCTCAAATATTGGGATTTTTTTTCTATAAATTGCGGAATACTTTTGAGAACAGATTTCAGATTGTATTGTACTGACAGGACTGGAGTCTTACTTTCTTCCATTTAAACAGGATGACCTTAGATAAGACCTTTCCACTTTGTATAAATCTGGCACATGGTAAAAGTTTTGTCATCAAAATTTGATTCCTTTTTTAATAACTGTCTGGTCCCATTCATTTCTCTCCTCACTTCTGCATTACCATGGTGTAGGTTGCTAAAGGGCATCTGCATCATCTCCACTGCGCAGTGCTCTTTACAATGAAGGTCAAAGAAGAGTCACAATTTTGAAATGGCTTAACGCTAACATGCTTGATTGCTGGTGAAAGGTCTATGGTCTATGAATGTGGATTCCACAAAGTGCATAAAGTTCACATTTAGATCCCACCTTCTTTTAAAAGGAACACTCCATTCATTCAATCAAAACTGCCGAACTTCCAAAAGTTTTAGTTCATCAGTTGGGCTTGACCGACTTCTAAAGAAAAACTGTACTTATAACTTGGATTGCTCAACAGTGTCCAATTTAAGCTATTATGTTTCATTACAAGCTTATGAATGTGGTCTACTGCTCTTCTGTTGTTAAGCCACTAATCACACTAGAGCCTTGCATAAATGTTGTTTACTAAGTTCATCAACAGTATGCTAATCTGTACCGACACATAATTATCTCTCAAGACCTCTTCTTTTTCTTGGACCCAACTTTTTGTTAATTAAACTAAATTGTCTTGTCATTTGGAATAATTACTTTTTAAGAGAATTTGCTGAAGCAATGGTTTATGCCTCGGTTTGTTGATCTATCACATGCTGTGTCCTAGTATAAAAATATAATAATACAAATGATTTAATAAAGAACAAATTATTATGTTGTTTTATGCAGAGTTGATGATTGGGAGAGTCTATCAGCCCCATCCCCCCTGTAGGAGGACAGGCAGGAGAGACAGTAGAACACAGCACAAAAGGGCTTTGTGAAGGTAACACTCACACATGTGTGCTTCCATGTGCACACACCATAGACTGTATATGGCACACACACAAACACGCAGACACACTTCGAGGCACCGCAGCGGCAGGCAGTCTCACTCCATTAGGAGTAAAAACACAGAAATGAAACGCTGCATGCTTTTGGTTTTTAATTTAGCGTGCTGACAGCCATCCAATAGTCCTGTGGTGACTCTGGATAACTTTAGGACCCTGGTGAGCACAGTCTGGGACAGGGACCAGGACAGGGACCCACTACACACACACATGCACACATGCACACACACACACACACACACACACACACACACACACACACACACACACACACACACACACACACACACACACACACACACACACACACACACACACACACACACACACACACACACACACACACACACACACACACACACACACACACACTAGGGCTGTACCCGAATATTCGACTATTCGAATATTCGTTCGTTGGCCAACTATTCGGGTTTCAATTTCATTATTCGGATATTCGTTTTTTTTTTTTTTTTCAAACAAAAAAATATTTTTAAAAATAAAATATTTTTCAAACAAATTAATATATTTTTCTAAATGTATGCTATTAATAAAGGCGAATTGCCATATTCGTATACTATATTTATACTTTTGAATTGCACTGTTAAAATGCGGAAATATATACAATCTCAGCCTGTGCTCCTGACATTGCGTTCACTGTTCACAGTCACGAACGCAAACGGCACGCTTCACCTCGCTTCACCTCGTTTCACCCATAAAATGCCGAAGACTTCAGCTGTGTGGGACCATTTTAAATTGGACGACGGTAAAAAGAAGGCAGTGTGCCAAATATGTAATAAGAAACTGGCCTACCACGGTGGCACAACAACTCTGAAAAGTCACCTGGATGCTGTAGCCTAGCTTAGCTTAGCTGTTGTGAAGTTGCCATGATGAAGCTGCTTTATCCGCCGTTTAAACAGTAACGTTAAACATGATAAAAACGTGCACTTACTTTGCTTGGGAAATAGTTGCAAGCAAGCAACCGAATTGTTTTTTTATATTAGTTTTTTAATTTTATCAGCATAGTGAAAATAATAGGAGTAATGTGGGAACATCTGGGGCTAAGGCAATTATTGGCATAAAGTTGAGTAGCTCAGCCTAATAATACATTGTGGCCATAGGTGCATCCCCACGCATCCCAGCCATCAACATCCTCAACAATACAGCAGACCCTACAGTTAAAAAACAACGATAACGGAGAAAAGAAAGATAGAGATAACAGATGCCATAGTACATTTCATCGCCATGGATATGAGACCCATTTACATAGTCGAAGGCGAAGGCTTCAGAAAATTAATGAAGAAGATGGAGCCCGGCTACACTGTCCCCAAACGCTCCAGTATTTTAGATGCCATGTCTCTGAAGTACAGTGATCACCGAGACCAAATTGTAACTCAGATTGAAAACTCAACTGCCGTAAGTTTTACAACGGACATTTGGACCACCTCGGTGCGTATGGAGGCGTATATGGCTGTCACCTGTCATTTCATAACTCGCGAGTGGAAACTCTGTAACTTTGTTTTGGAAACCAAAGTAATGGAAGTAAACCATACGGGAGTAAATATTGCAGAACAGCTTGGAGAAGTGGCGGACGCCTTTGCCATTCCGAATTATAAGCGAGTAGCCGTTGTCCACGACAATGCCAGCAACATGAAGCTGGCAGCTGAAATATGTGTTTTGTATCTTTGTTTGACTGTTCAGGTTGTAAAATGTTATAGACGGAATGTGGAACCAGATTTGGTCCCCGGGTGCTGCGCTGGGTTAAATGCAGAGGACACATTTAGTTTTAATGTTTGCGAGTACTGATACAATAAATACATATAAATCGTAATAGTATGCTCTATCTGCGCTTCTGCTTAACAGCGTGTTGTCAGGTGTCTCGGATTCGGAGCGTGTTATGAAACCTTTTGGGAAAAAAAAAAAAATGTGAAAAAAAAATACAAATCTCTCCGCACCGAATATTCGAATATTCGCTGCTGATTACTACCGAATATCCGGAGCCCGAAAAATGGTATTCGGGACAGCCCTAACACACACACACACACACACACACACACACACACACACACACACACACACACACACACACACACACACACACACACACACACACACACACACACACACACACACACACACACACACACACACACACACACACACACAAACTTAATCAAAAATGTCATCTGGAAGAACTACAGTTGTTCGCCATTTGAGTAATCATTTCAAACACTCATTGGGGGGGATATAATGGAGCTATTGATCATGTAGTGATAACATTTCTGTGGTAAAATAATTACAATATTGTCAAAAATAAAAATGTAAACTGTTACTCATGATACTGTATGCCAAGTTTGTCTCATTGGCTGTGGTCTCTGTAATTGCCTACTTGAGAAAAATATAGTCACTTCTCGGGACAATATCAACAGCAACACACAACTGCATTGTGTGTATATGTGGTTGTATTTGTTGGGACATTGTGCCAGTTCAGCAGTGCTGACTGTGCAGTATTTAAAATAAGTGATCTTTTTAAATCCTCTGAGTGAAAGGCACACATGTATGTAAATAATGTATGTATACGGATACATCTCATGTATCAGATTACCATAGTTCCCTCACGAGCTGTTGAGTGATGAAAACAGATCTGACTCTGTGTCTTTGCTCAGTGATAGCTTGTGGCTTGGTGTCCTCGATATTGATTGGCTAAACCCTACCCTGAGTTGACGATATTGACATGCTGTCAAGTATCTCAATACCATTTGGCAGTGCTCAGCATGACCTTTGTAGTTTGAACTAAACATCACTTAACTTTGAGAAGTAAAACTGTGTCCCGACTCCCGACCAACATCATGCGTCAAACAAAGGTTGCTTTTTCATTGATTTCATTTAGACTATTCTGTTGGCATAGCAGGGGTGGTACACAAATTCCCCTAACCACAATATTTCTTCTAATATTTTAACTGTCAAGACAACAAATCTAATAACTGCTGCGGTATTAGCTTTCTAGAATTTTGAAAACCTTCCTCAAAGTAGTATTTAGACAGAAATACTGCTTCAGAGGTGGCCTGGAAATTGCTTGCTCTTTAGGTGCTGTTCCATTGCCGCATGGTGGTGTCAGTGTGTGTTGATGAACACCACATGCAATGCCAGGACTGTACTGGCTTCCATTTCTCTTTGTTTTTATGGAAGCTGCATGCTAAATTGATTATGGTCTAGGTTCAGTGGATTCTTCTCGATAGGCTCTGGCAGTGAACTGCATTAATTCAATGTGATGACACGTGTTTTCAAATTAATACCATTGATATGTTTGCATGCGTGTGTTTTCTGGATGAGGACATACAGTAAGAGGGTTCAGTGAAGTCATTTGCTGGGCTGTTGCAAAGGAAATATTTGCTCCTGTGTTGGAATATTCTGAATGGCTACTAGGCAGGCTGTTCAGCATTGTAATGTACTTTGGAGAGCTGTAAATCTTTGTCATTTGGGAACCATAGACTGTACATACTGTAGCCTTTTAATGGGTCTGTGGCATCTGGAACAAACAATCAGTCACACAGTCTCCATCAATGAGTCATACTGTAGATGAGTGTTTCTCTGTTGGCTGGATCTCTGCGCACATCCTTTTTCCGGGGGGAGAGATTCACATCTGTGGTCCCCCACCCGCACTTTTCACTCTGTGTACCTGCCTGGCTGTCTCTCCATATCTTACTATTACTCTTTGCCAAATACTGCACACTCCCATGTTCCCAACAGAGGCAGGCAGCAGGCGGGCATGCCCATTGCCAACCCCTGCCCCCCCTGAGAGCAGCTGACGTAACCACTCTACTCCCAGGTGAATTTGTGAGACACATCTACACTCACACACCAATATGATTTTTCACATCAGACAAGTAACTAGGGAAGGAACGGTTTGTGTACACAGTATGCGCACACAACTGTGTTTATGTTTGTAGGACTTAGGGAGAGAGAGTGAGAAATAGAGATGCTAATGATCAGTGGTCGGCAGATGGTGGAGTGATGTAGCGAGGACTGATATTGCTGCCCACTTAAACTCATCTGCTGTTCCTCCAACCCCCAACACTACAAGGCTGGACCCAATGCACACTCATACAGACTCTCTCTTTCTCTCACACACCCAAAGGCACTTGCTCTTACACACACTCGTTCAGAAACACGGACATCTTTACAAACATCAATCTGGAGTAATAATTGTAAGTGGACACCCTGTTTTTTTTAAACAGCATTCTTACAGTATTACTATGGGAGATTGGATATGTCTTTTTTGGCAAAAGACAGGACAGTTGTTGTTGGTTATCCATAGAGAGATCTATTGTGTTCTAATTGCTGATATCATGCTGTCAGGGTAAGGAATTTAGTGATCACATCTTTTGTCATGGCAATAAAGTCTTTAATACAATCGGTTGGTGTCATTGGGATGAGTAACCAGTAACCTGGGGCATGCCATGTGATCTCATAACGCAACCTGGTATTTTTCTCTTTGTGTACATCACATTTTATAGTAACTATGACAGCACAGATTATTGTGTTCTTGTGGGTGATTTATTAGGGCTGCTAAGTATAGGGAATTATTAAGTGTTCAGTAAAAAAGTCAACACCTTTATGTAGTCTTTAGAGTCCCATCATTACCATATTGGTCTTGAGTAAGACATGGGTTTTCAACATAGGAAAAAACTCACTGTTCATGAGGAAGGTTGAGGATATAGGTTTTCAATATGACCGTTATTTTGCAGGTTTATCTGAAATATTTGAACGGTGCAGTTAACATTTATCATAGTTTGGTCAGATATGATTAGCTAAAAAGGGTTCAGGTGATGACAGATGATAATGAATGCCTACTAACTACTAGTTATTTTTAAGCAAGTTACATTTATAATCCAGACAGACCTGCAAGCATACCCCTACTCTATGATCAGACAGTATGCCTCTGTAACTTGATGATGCATTAAATATCCCCTAACATGACTTGCATGTGCAGTTTGTATTTTCTCAACTATCAGCAACCAGGGGATAAGTAATCTAAACTCCTTAATACCTACATCAATGAGACACATAATACATGCTCTTCCGTCCTTTGGGGTGCATTGCGATGATGTATGCTGTCAAAGGTTAGTCAGCGAAATTGAATGTACCACAGGGTGCTGCAAATAACTTGTGTAAATTATGCGGTACTCTAATGGATGTTATTTATCACGTCTGTCTGTGTTTACACTGATCTTTTAGTGTCTAATTAAAAGCTATGCACAGGGATGTGTTCTCTTAAGCAAGAGGCTGAAAGGCGTGACATCTTATTTACTGCCATGCTGCACTGTGGGGACTAGTTAAAGGTGCTGACAGTGGCTCATGCTGCTCTAAATACTGTAAAACACACACACACACACACACACACACACACACACACACACACACACACACACACACACACACACACACACACACACACACACACACACACACACACACACACACACACACACACACACACACACACACACACACACACACACACACACACACACACACACACACACAGTAGATATAGATAGATAGTGCACAGCTGCCCTGTCTCAGGAGAGAGAGCGAACAGACTCACCACAACAAGACCACTCCTTACCTTATACATAATCATTAACCAACTGAAGGAATATAAAAGAAAACAATACGAGGGAGTGTCAAAAAAAAGAAGCTGAGCCAATGTTATGATCAGTGTCCCAGCTCCTGCAAAGTTGCAGCCTGTTTTCTGGGATAAGCAAAGTGCTGAATCTCTGTTAAGGCTTTATATTTGGGCCAGCTTGGATTGAAAACGCATTGTCTCTTGACAATTACTCTACATTTTCCCCTCGCATGGTCAGCTGTTGCAAAGCCAAAACCATACACATGGTTTCTGTTTCTCTGGGCACAATGCAACAGAATACTTCTCACTAAGTGTAGCTGACCGTTACCATATGCTTCAGTGTTAGAGGGGTTGGCATAACTCTCATAATGCTCAGCCAGATTCTCTTAAACATAAATAGTTTCTGAGAAAAATTAGCTGAATGTTTGATTATGGAGTTTGCAAAAACACAACTGAGGAGAGGCCAAACACGTTCTGCTTGTACAGGCTTGGAAGGGAGGGAGAGAAATTAGTTCTGGGAAGTACTGTTGTTTTTTGAAATTGCTCTCATCACACGGAGTTTAAAGATCAAAGTTTGAATAACTCCATTTTGGAAATACCTCTTGAGAAATGTAGCCCCCCTCTCCCCACCAATTGTCTATTGTCATCAAGTAGGGTGTCAGAAAGCATGGAGTCACTTATTCTATTTCCTCTCATTACACCCTCTTCACACACAGTGTTAGGGTCAGCGAACAGAGGGCTAATTGAGCTTTAAGATAGTTTAAGAGAAATGTGCTACTAGTTTTCTCTCACCACAGTCTGTCACTGGCATGAGAGTGCATATCCTGGCTGTTATGGTTTCATTATGAAAGAGTCACTCCTTTGTAATGTTTGCTGGCAGTTAAAAATGTACTCTTTGTTAAGGATCCAGACAGAATAAGACCCCATTTACACGCAAACGCATACAAAACGCAAACGAACCGAATACGATATCAAAAAAGTCTTCCGTTCACACGAGACCGCTCGAAAACACTGGAGATGCTGTAGTACATATGCCGGGCCTGTAAGTGGCGCTGTACTTCCGCACGAGACCGCTCGAAAATGCTGGAGACGCTGTAGTTCATATGCCGGGCCTGTAAGTGGCGCTGTACTTCCGCCACAAAATACACCAAAAGCAGCGAAGACCCCCGAGCATGGTTGCCCTTCTGTTTATGCCCCGCGGTGGATGTAGCAACTGAGGATTTTTTTTTTTATGTATGTATTGTGAACGCAACGCTGCACAAATGTGGGTCTGACTCTGCCTCACAGAGTGTGACTGGCTGTCTACATGATGTGGCCTGCCCACATGGCCACTTTCATACAGATCCTACTAATGCCCTCGATTGGTCTCTGTGTGTCATTCAAGCTCGGGAGGGTGTGTGTTAGTGTATGTGTGGCGCGAGCGAGTGAGATAAAGCGCGCGCACCGGTTACGTGTATTGTTGTTGTTAGCATCTGGTGCTAGCTGCGCTAACGGATATAAGGAGCTTTTTCAACAACAAGGTGGGAGGAGAGTCCTCTCCAGTCAGACTGAGAGACTGATAACTACAGCTCAGGTGAGGTAAAGGACTCTCTGAGTGTTTAGATAGTTAACTTAGTCTAAGTTATCTCTGTGGGTCTCAAACGGTTTGGTCACCATTTATGTAAACACATATTTCCATTTGAGGGGGGAGTGATTAGTAAAATATCCATGAATAATAAAAAAAAATTAACTAGGTGAAAAAAGGCAAGATAAACTATTAAAACTTTTTGAGAGCTAAAACTAGTCTTTGCTGCTGCCTCAAAGAGGAGCAGGGGCAGAGGAGGGAGACAGGTGAGTCTGGTTCAGGAGCACACACACTCACAACTATAAATGAACCAAAAACAAATAAATAAACAAGTTTCAATGTTTTTTCATATTGGATATGGTATGTTATTGGTTATGGCCATGTTTTTATGATTTTATGATTATTTAAATGTATACAGTTATGTTTCATATGGGTGTAGTCTCTTTATTTCCCCCTCAAAATGCACCAGATTGGTGCATTTAAGTCCAACATTTAAAAAAAATAATCTTACCGAGGGGGGGGGGGGGGGGGGGCATGCTCCCGGACCCCCCTATAGGATTTGAGGTCCACCCCCACTTAAAATATGTTCACATAGGTTCCTAAATAGATTTGCACATTTTTTTAAATAGTAACCCATGTCCATATGTTTATTTTTGGGTAGTAGATTTAGAGGGCTATCACTACGGGCAGCAACGCTGTAAAAATTGACAAATAAATCCAGCAAAATGGCACAAAAAAATGGTAGTGGCCTGGCTGAGTGTATAATTCCCGGCCTGACTTATTGTCCCAGTCTGGCCCTGGGACTATGGCAGCGGCGTTCTGGATTAGTTGTAGTTTTTTACAGAGACCTGTAAATACACTATTGCAGTAATCAAGCCTGCTAAAAACAAAGGCGTGAACTAGTTTTTCAAGGTCTTGTTGAGACATGCATATTCTAAGTCTGGCTATGTTTGTCAGGTGATAGTATGCTGATTGAGTAATTGTGTTGATATGGGATTTGAAATTGAGGTCGGGGTCCAGAACTACGCCTAGATACTGACCATGCTACAGCAGTGAGCAGCAGAGGTGGGAGAGGTGGGGCTGGCTATGGCTTCATCGTTATCAGGAAATGATCGTATAGGCCCTAGGGTATACACACGGAGCCGTTTGCCCCCCCAGAGCGTTCCTTTTGCAGATCTATCCAACCGTCTATCTTGCAGATCTATCCAACCGTTTGCATTCTCGTGTAAACAGCACCTAAGTCATCTGCTATTATCCTGCTTGGTAGTTTCTAAAACAGGGAGACAAAGGAATTCCCCAAGGAAATACTGTATTTTCGACACCTATGTTTGTTTGGAGTTTTTTGGGTGACATCTGCGATCTTTAGTTATTTTTAAGAGATTGGCAAATTACCCACATTTAATGAACGTATACCCTATGCCTAGATAGAAATGTTAGAGGTGTCAAAATGTTTCTTAGAATGTGATAAAAAAAGAATCAAATTATGCTTTCACTGTGCCAGTTTCACGACTGACTGAAGGCTGTTTGGGTAATTTGTTGAGAACAAAACTGGCAAAACATAATGCACTATGATAAAGTCATATTGATCTACGATTATTGGCAAAAAAATGCAGTATGGGCAGACAATAGACATTAAAGGTGGGGTAGGTAATTTTGGAGAAACCAGCTCGAGTGCGCTAGAATTTGAAAATACTCAACCAGAACAAATCTGCCACTTCCTTACAGAGCCCCTCCTCCAACACACACGAACACGCACATGACCTATGAGGGCATGAGATAAGTTTGTGCACAGATGGAAGGCTGACAGGCAAGTAGGCTATCCAGTTATTTTAGCTGGGCCGGCTAAAATGATTGGTCGTGCTTTTTACAGTACTACAGCTTCCACTGATGACATTTTTTATGGATTTGTTGTCAAAGCACTTAATATATTCATTGCTATCGGGATGTTAAGAGCATTCCATGGAATATAACAAAAAGTGTATCTCGAGCCGGTTTTTGCCACCTTTAATATCATCAAATAATTTGACTTTTCTTGCAATATTAATACAACACAGTAGTTTTACTCTAATATTGTAATGACACAATACAATCCTCCTTTTAGTTATCCTCCATGTGATGATGAACCTTAACTGTCTGTGTCTTTATCTACAAAAATGCAACAAAAAAAGGGTTTGATTCTATTAATTTTGTCTTTTTTATTGCACTACAGATACCTGTGTAGCTTCAGATCTGAGTTGTCTTATTAGTAAGCCTAATTTATACTTTTGTAGCAACACTATTTTTATATAATGGCAAAGAAAGGGTTCAGTATCTTTTCTTTTTTTCCTGTGTCATATGTGGCAGCACTCTTCAATATTTCTTGAAAACATTACCCACTGTAGTATGTGACGTGTGAATAAACTCCAACTCTGTATCAACAACACTGTTGTGTAACTTCAGTTAAATACTTGTATCTATGTAGATTAGAAAGAGGTAAGATAAAGGATCTGCAGTATTTGATGAAGTATTAATCGTACAAAGGTCCGTTTTATACAAGTAGAAGTGTGTATTTACCTGGTAGTAGGCTGTCAGTAATGGCTACGCCTCTCTATTTCGACTGGTAGATCTCGGCAGACTGGCAACTTCAAAAGTAGCTCTCGGTTCAAAAAAAGGTTGGGCACCCCTGTCAGTTACTATCTCCTGGGTTATCTTAGATAAACTTCCCCCTTTACACCAGCTCAGATTTACTTTAAGTCACTCCCCAATTAATGGATCTGCTATCGTTTGTCGACAACATACAGCAGCCTCATCTTAAAAAGAAAAAAATGTTTAGTTTAGTGCAGAGAAATGCTTGTGCAATTTGCAGTCAGATATTTGTTTACAGTCCTAACTAAACTAGTGTTTGCTCAGAGCTACTGTGATGTATTTTGTCTTGAACCTCCATCTGCTAGTCCTTTATTTACGCATCTATCCCATCAATCCCTAATTTTCTGCAATGATTTGCTCACTGTTTGATTTTGGGTGCTCTTGGGCCAGAGTCTTTTTTGGATAGAGACAGTGTAGAAAGGTTGAGACAGAGGGGATGACATGCGTTAATGTTCCCAGGCCGAATTCGAACCTGGATCCTCCGTATGAGGACTGAGTCACAGTGATGCCCGCAGGGTACTCATTTTAAAATTCTCTCGATCTTTCTTTATGTCTTTTTCCAGCAATCCCTTATTTCTTTTTTTATCTCGGCCACACACCATCCTCCACACCCAAAGTCCTCCGTGTGCTGACACAGATGTTTGCTCTGATAGTTCATGCTAGCTGACCCATAAGGTTACCCCTCTGCCCCACCGGACGCTTCTGTTTGCAAACTGTGACAAAGTATCAGATTTACCCTTTTCTGTAGGTGCAGTCAGCGTGGAGGAACAGGGGACCTGGGCATGTTCTTCCATATTACCTATCACACCCCCATCACACCCCTTAGTGCACACATTTACTGACATATGAAGACATGCCTGCACGTGCTTACACACACACACACACACACACACACACACACACACACACACACACACACACACACACACACACACACACACACACACACACACACACACACACACACACACACACACACACACACACACACACACACACACACACACACACACACACACACACACACACACACACACACACACACACACACACACACACACTCACCAATCATACATTCCACGAAAACAGGGTGAGTAAAAGCCCTCTGTGGTTAGACTGCTGTTCTGAATTAAAGTCAGCCATGTCTGTCATGTCATTGAAGGACAAAGTCTTATTAAATTAACTTAAGCGATTTGCTAAAGTTGCTTCAAGGCACAGATTTATACTCACACAGATATCCTAATTAGCTAAATGATTCATTAATTTTGCCGGAGCTTTATTAAGGTAAAGTTAATGAAGGTAAGACTAATTAAGACATGATGAATCGACATGTCTGTTGCACTCATTAACATGTTATCTACTGCCTCTCCGTTATCGCTCTTATCTGCTTTTACAGCAGAATGGCGCCTGGAAATTAGGCATTAAAGTGTCATCCAACTGGTTTATCTTAGAGATTGACTTTAGCAAGGACTTCTGGGGAAGTTTTCTTTAGCTTTCTCAGTACTTTTACATTTCATCATCATTATCTTTTATTCAGTAACCATATCTTACAGGCTTGCAGAAAAGAGTGTTGCTTTAGCAGCATACTATATCTATAAAAGGTATGAAGTGGAAGGCTAGAACAAATCACAGAGCTTCCATTATCTTAAAACTCCCATCTAAGGCCCCGTCCACACGGAGACGAAAACGAACCGAATTCGGAGACGCTGTAGTACATATGCCGGGCCTGTAAGTGGCGCTGTACTTCTGCCACAAAATACACCAAAAGCAGCGAATAAGACCGATGATTATTATTATTATTATCATGGTCAGTAGCGTCTGGAGCACGAACGCAATCCTGTGATCCGCCATTGTTGTTGGCGAAACGCATCAGCAATGACGCGGTGGTGAGCCGGAGAGGTGGGGAGAGGCGGGGCTATGGCGTCATCGTTTTCAGGGAATGATCGTATAGGGCATACACACGGAGCCGCAAGCGTTTCGTCCTCAGACCTACCCACTTTGGGAGCCGTTATCAAAGTGTATCAGATTCGTGCTCCGAATCCGCGTTTCCGTGTCGGCCTCATGTGGACGAACCGTCTATACGATTGATACAACTGATATCGTCTCCATGTGGACGGGGCCTAAGAAAGATGTACCTGAGCTTGCTCTTGTGAAGCAACACACTCTCACTCCATAATCGTCCAGGAGCGACGTTTGGTCAGCGTCAGTGGCATGCAGTTGTGACGCTCCTAGGCTCCTTCAGCTTCATAAATCGACGCAAATAGCTTTCAACTGATTGCAATGTATTCCCATCTGCGGCGGGATTTGACGCTCATGGAAGCACGGCATTCGTTTGTGTCGGCTGCCCTTAAAGGCAATGTGAGCGTCCATTCTCGTTGGATAACGGAGAATTGTACATCCGGAAGTAAGTATTCCCCTTACTGTCGATTGATTTTACAGTGATATCTGCAATACTCATCGACTAAAAAACACCAGATTATCCTTGTTAATTACACAACATTGATTGGTTTAAATTGTGTGCAATGCTTTTGTATTTTTCCCCTTCGATTCGGAGAAACAAATATTTTTTCGGAGTAAAGGATGGTAGAATCAGGGAACTATCCCCAGAATCCCCAGCTATCGTTTGGACTACACCATGTGCTCTGTTTGACAAACCCCGTTTTTTTCACCATTCATTCCGATGGCTATGTCACGTGATCTTCAAATTTCTCCCTGCAGAAAAAAAAACATGGCCAAACTTCGTTCTATTCTCGGTGGAAAATGCCTATTTTAAAGTTAGTTTGGCCATTAAAATGCGTTTTGATGTCATTTGATGCGAGAAATATGAGTTGTTATTTCAGATTATGTGTGCAGTGGATGTACATGATCTTTAGTTTGCTAGTTATTACGAAGATTACTTCAGGAAATTGCGTCCATAGAACGTTTTCATTGTTACCAAGGTGGTTGCTCTAGGGACGCTGCTATCGATATTATTTCTGTTATGTTGTGTAACTGTTTAATGGTGTTATCTTTATTGCTACCCCCTTCCCCGTCAATGTATAGTGTTGGTCCACAGCGCAAACGTATTAGTTTAACAAAATCCGCATCTAAAGATACGTTATTTTCCCCTGTGCAATTCCAGTCTCACATCTCACAGCACATCGTCATTAACAAATACCGGAAACAGACCGAATTTTTTTTTCAAAAATAAAATAATACTTTATTCCGCGTGTGCTTGCTTTTCTCTTTGAAAGTCATCACATAACGGCATTGTAATACACGGTTCGGCTGCATTAAATATTACATATCTGCCGTAGTTCTGTATTTATAGAGCCCTGATGAGAAGACTTCTAGACAAACATGAGGAACTGAAAACGTGACGTGGATCATAAATATATCAGCCATTAAACAACATCTTACATTTCTTTTCACACAATACGTCTCCTTGCAGTATCAACACTAATTCGGCTGACTTTTATATTTGATCCAATTGGTAGATAGGCTGTATTTACACCATAAAGGTGCACAGCTGATATAAAGGGACACTTAGTGGTTAAAGCATGTTATTGAATTTCATTATTTTTATTATTAGATATTAATAGGATCCCTATAAAGTATATTCATTACTCGTTATTCTCTACTAATAGTTAATTAAAGACTGTATATAATGACTATTTTGCATATCCCTTTCAAGATTTCAAGATTTTCTAAGGTTTATTGACATATCATATAGGCCTACACAACTATGGTGTAGTTATGCATTGAATGAAAAACTTGGGTCGCAGGTTCCTCAATAGTGCATTACAAGACATCTATCAATATTTGTGCATACCTCCAGCAATGTTAACTATGTTGAAGCACTTCTTTTAACTGATATTATACATAATGTATTATACTCTTATAAGATGTATGTAGATATTTCATCTCCGGCCTTGTCAGGTATTGAACAATCAATAAATAAATATAAAACACAGAATTTGTGTGATTATACTAAATGATTTACAAATAAACACCACTGCATATTTACAACTGTTACACATGCTGATGTAACGCAAATGTTCCAACTTGGGATCAATAAAGTATATCTTATCTTAAAGGGAAATGGAAACACTTTTCAAACTGCTTTCCATGTGACAATATTACCATTAGGAAATGTATTTATCTAGTCTATTTCCAATGTAAACGATCGAGATACGCGAATTTACTTTTTGAAATACGTGCCTAATGACCATGGGCGCTTCCATTGCTCCGGGACTTTTCCAGTGACGTCACTGAGTGGGTACGGCTTCCTGGGCCAAAGCTCAATAACAAACAACATGGCGTGCAATGCACCAGTAGTTTACATTACAAGAAAACGGTCGTCGTCAGGAGTTTATTGTATTGCCCCAGGCTGCACAAATGGATTTTATACAAAGAAGGAAGAAGTACATTTCCATAGGCTGCCACTAAAGGATGAGAAGCTGCTCAAAGTCCAGTCTGGATGCCTGGTTCAATACAAAACATTGGATTTGAAGCCAGGATCTGTTCCCACAATATTCGATTTCTCAACGTATGCAGTCGGGAACACCGACCGTCCCAGCACGTCGGCCGCGCAAGACAATGACAGTGTCAACAAACGTGAAGTTCGAGCCACCAAACGAGTTGCTTCAGCTGCCGAGAGAGAGGTAAATATTGCAGCACTACCAGATTAATAGCTCACACATGTATTTACTGACACAGTGTGACCTTATTAATTAACGCAATCGCGTCCAAACTAAATGGTAGCTATTATTATGACGCACAATAGAGAATTGGGGGTGTTCTATAGCTCAACTAATTAAACTGGCATACACACGCTCATCTGTCGAAAACAGCCCTAAAAAGGCTAGTATTGCTATTGATGGATGGTATTGCAGGACCCAGAGCGCACGGAGCACAGAGCGGACAGCAGATAACGGAATTGCAGTTGTATTGCTTATAGATTATCAGAACATTTCAAAGGGGACACAGCCCCATTGGATATTAACCTATGGATTAACTACATCATCGTTTTTATCGTTGTAATGCCATTGAAGACCAGTTTAGACCAGACAATGAGGAAGGTAAGCCGTTAGCCTGGCGTATGTTAGTACCTAGCGCCACTTGTTTTGATGTACGTTTTTGTGGATAACCTCGCGAGTTTGTATCTTTCAGTGTTGAGGTGGGCACCGTTAGATTCTGTGTCTCCTTGCGATCATAAACGATGTGTTGGATGTGCGGCTAGGATAAGTAATAAGGGAGCTAGGAGTGATTTTCGGTGCAGTAATAGGTTAGCATTTTCGCTCGGGCTAATTCAGAGGCTCACTGTTAGCATTGTGTTTTTTAATTTTTTTTATTCCGGATCGTATGCCACTCTATTCGACCGAATCGGTTCATAAGCATAGGCCATGGGATGCCTGGTAACTGTAGATGCTTCCACATCAATGTCATCTCCCGACGAATAGTCAAATTCATCGTTCAAAACGTCGATCTCATTGCAAAATTCCTCCATCGCTGCCATATCTGCTACGTTGTGTTGACTTCCGGTGGAGCGAAAACACAGCCAGTGACGTCACCATTTGGGACTCTCCTAATGGCGGCGGCCTGGTCCCGGAATTCCCCACCCGGCCGGCGGATAATTAATTTTCTTTTGGCGAGTAATATCATATACAATAAATATTACGATCAATATCCATTGTAAAATGAATAAACTACCGGAATATTATAACTGTAATTGGTGTTTCCTTTCCCCTTTAAGCTGATCGATGGCTACTGCCATATTTGCAAAATTTGCCTCTGAACCTTGACACGTGCATGTTTCAGGCTTATCAATTAATGTAATGTTATCAATTAACAACAGGGGTCACAAACATAAGACCAGCTGTTAAATAAAGCTCTTCTGACCTTAGCTGGCATGTGTGTATCTTAAAGGGAAATGGAAACACTTTTCAAACTGCTTTCCATGTGACAATATTCCCATTAGGAAATTTATTTATCTAGTCTATTTCCAATGTAAACGATCGAGATACACACATTTATTTTTTGAAATACGTGCCTAATGACCATGGGCGCTTCCATTGCTCTGGGACTTTCCCAGTGACGTCACTGAGTGGGTACGGCTTCCTGGGCCAAAGCTCAATAACAAACAACGTGGCGTGCAATGCACCAGTAGTTTACATTAAAAGAAAACGGTCGTCGTCAGGAGTTTATTGTATTGCCCCAGGCTGCACAAATGGATTTTATACGAAGAAGGAAGAAGTACATTTCCCCAGGCTGCCACTAACGGATGAGAAGCTGCTCAAAGCATGGGTTATTTCCATGAAACGGTCCGATCCGCCGCTGAATCAGTACGCACGTGTGTGCAGCGAACACTTTAAAAATGACGATTATGTCCACAAAATGAGGTTTGATGAGTCTGGATGCCTGGTTCAATACAAAACATCGGATTTGAAGCCAGGATCTGTTCCCACAATATTCGATTTCTCAACGTATGCAGTCGGGAACACCAACCGTCCCAGCACGTCGGCCGCGCAAGACAATGACAGTGTCAACAAACGTGAAGTTCAAGCCACCAAACGAGTTGCTTCAGCTGCCGAGAGAGAGGTAAATATTGCAGCACTACCAGATTACTAGCTCACACATGTATTTACTGACACAGTGTGACCTTATTAATTAACGCAATCGCGTCCAAACTAAATGGTAGCTATTATTATGACGTACAATGGAGAATTGGGGGTGTTCTATAGCTCAACTAATTAAACTGGCATACACACGCTCATCTGTCGAAAACAGCCCTAAAAAGGCTAGTATTGCTGGACTAGGTGTTCAATGGATGGTATTGCAGGACCCAGAGCGCACGGAGCACAGAGCGGACAGCAGATAACGGAATTGCAGTTGTATTGCTTATAGATTATCAGAACATTTCAAAGGGGACACAGCCCCATTGGATATTAACCTATGGATTAACTACATCATCGTTTTTATCGTTGTAAAGCCATTGAAGACCAGTTTAGATCAGACAATGAGGAAGGTAAGCCGTTAGCCTAGCGCATGTTAGTACCTAGCGCCACTTGTTTTGATGTACGTTTTTGTTGATAACCTCGCAAATTTGTATCTTTCAGTGTTGAGGTGGGCACCGTTAGATTCTGTGTCTTTACGATCATAAACAATGTGTTGGATGTCCAGCTAGGATAAGTAATAAGGGAGCTAGGAGTGATTTTCGGTGCAGTAATAGGTTAGCATTTTTCGCTCGGGGCTAATTCAGAGGCTCATTGTTAGCATTGTGTGTTTTCTTTTTAAAAATAAATGAAAAAGATCTGTTAAATGAGTTTTTTCCCGTTATATGGATATCAAATATTCATAGTTTATTAAATATTAAGGTTCCTTAGACGTTGTTTCCTGCAAATGACGCGATTTCGGTTCCGTGGGGTTTAAGAGGATAACAGAGTATGTTTTTAAAAAAAATAAAATAATTTTTATCATTTTCCGATGGCATCACCACACAATTGTTACATGTACACCAATCTATGTTGTCCATTCGTCCCGGGTTTTGAGCAACATCTTCTTCCTCTGAGACCGAGTCGGTACTGGAACTGGTGGTATCCCACTCGGCGAGTTCAGAACCGTCGGTACTTTCGGCGGATTCCGGATCGTATGCCACTCTATTTGACCGAATCCGTTCATAAGCATAGGCCATGGGATGCCTGGTAACTGTAGATGCTTCCACATCAATGTCATCTCCCGACGAATAGTCAAATTCATCGTTCAAAACGTCGATCTCATTGCAAAATTCCTCCATCGCTGCCATATCTGCTACGTTGTGTTGACTTCCGGTATGGATACCCGGAGCGAAGACCCACCCAGTGACGTCACCATTTGGGACTCCCCTAATGGCGGCGGCCTGGTCCCGGAATTCCCCACCCGGCCGGCGGATAATTAATTTTCTTTTGGCGAGTAATATCATATACAATAAATATTACGATCAATATCCATTGTAAAATGAATAAACTACCGGAATATTATAGCTGTAATTGGTGTTTCCTTTCCCCTTTAATGCTGCCCATTATGTGCACAAGCAATTTTCACCCATTTATTAATTATATGTTTTAAATTTGAGTGTTTCCTATCCCCTAAATCTCCAGGGATGTACACAGTTTAATACTGGCAACTTCTTATTATGGGAAATACGAAAACGTCTTTTAAAACTACAACTCCCAGTAGAGACGTGCCATAGATAGAGAACATGTTGCGAAACACAATAGCCAGCATGTGTAGTTCTGGGGACGGGGTGGGGGAGGGGGGCGACGCGGTGGACCCGTTCAAATCCAGTTTTGGACAGTCTGCCGTGGTTCCATCCCATTTCAAGTGCTGTTCGAGGCTCGGCGTAACCCTCGGAGCACACTCTCCAATCACAGAGCTTGAGGACTATCACAGGGTTTGTCAAACAGAGCACATGGTGTAGTCCAAACGATAGCTGGGGATTCTGGGTAGTGTAGTGTCTTCTGCCATCCTTTACTCCGAAAAAATATTTGTTTCTCCGAATCAAAGGGGAAAAATACAAAAGCATTGCACACAATTTAAACCAATCAATGTTGTGTAATTAACAAGGATAATCTGGTGTTTTTTAGTCGATGAGTAGTGCAGATATCACTGTAAAATCAATCGACAGTAAGGGGAATACTTACTTCTGGGTGTACAATTCTCCGTTATCCAATGAGAATGGACGCTCACATTGCCTTTAAGGGCAGCCGACACAAACGAATGCCGTGCTTCCATAAGCGTCAAATCCCGCCGCAGATGGGAATACATTGCAATCAGTTGAAAGCTATTTGCGTCCCTTTATGAAGCTGAAGGAGCCTAGGAGCGTCACAACTGCACGCCACGGACACTGACCAAACGTCGCTCCTAGACGATTATGGAGTGAGTGTGTGTTGTGTGAAGAGGCGATTGATCCAATAGTTAGCTAACTGTGATTGGTGTAAAGCCACCAATCTCACATGGATAATCTGGGGAAGACACTGTAATTGGCCTTCATGAAAGGATAATATAAACATTTAAATGGTAATATTGACTATGGTAAACATTTGGTGTGGCTAATATTGCAGTTTCCAGATATAATAAACACCCCACTGTTTACATTAATAACCAGATAGGATCTATTT
Source organism: Pseudochaenichthys georgianus (assembly GCF_902827115.2). Taxonomy (NCBI): domain Eukaryota; kingdom Metazoa; phylum Chordata; class Actinopteri; order Perciformes; family Channichthyidae; genus Pseudochaenichthys; species Pseudochaenichthys georgianus. Next base: position 26,506,478 of record NC_047508.1, on the reverse strand, counting down.
TGCTGCCGAGTGAGATTGTCAGAGTACACTAAACCAGGGGTTTCCAGTCCCCGGTCCGCGGACCGGTACTGGGCCGCGGAGGTGTTACTGCCGGGCCGCGAAATAGCTGTGAGTTTATCGTAATATTTGCAGAATTATAAATATATACAAATATTTTATCATAATATTTTTTTCAAAAAGTGTTTAATTTTCGCACCTATACCAGTCATGTTATTTCATCCTGTAGCCTAGTTAATCTTTCACCAGAAAACCGTTGAAAATGGCTTTTATGATGTTCCGAGGGATTCGGCGGCTCAGCCTGGTCTCAGCCTCTCGTGCGCACGAGAAAGTTACCGGTGCGCCAAGTAGGAAGAGGAGCGTACAGGAGACAACCGTTTAATTGCAGACTCCTTGCTGCACTTGTAATTGGTACATTCATTTTGCACAACCAATAAACAATTGCACAACTTTAAGTGGTAAAAGTTGTAAAAATGACTTGGCAAATCCCTCTTTCCATATGTTATTGAGACAACTGCATTAGCACAATGTTTCCCAACATTTGAATCCTATGTATATTGCTCCATTGTCAAAACGGTCAAAACGCACAGCCGTTAAGCAAATCAGTGTGACTCGTTGAGTGTGATTGGTAAAAAGGACATTTGACAATTGATAATAGTTATCGAACTGTGTGGCAGTGCGTGGTGCCTTAAGTAAACTTTGTAGACAACACAGCCTGAGGGTTATTTTATTCTCCTTTACCTTGTTTAGGAAGGGGAGGTGGCAGACCTTAGAGCAGAGTGTTATAATGACCCCGATGTCCTGAGGTGAGTTTAACTCTGTTTTGAGAAGACTCTCTAAGTGTGCCATTAATTCCCGCTCCTCCCCCTCATATTGCCGACCTTCCTCCCCATGGAGTGCAGGGTGAAGAGGTGGGGCTGGGTTATTATAAGCCTGTCTGTGCAGGTGTGAGTGACAGCAGTCAAAAGGTCACTATGGTTTCAAAAGCCTTTGTAATACCTCACTTTCCAGTTAAATATAAGTCAGCGAGTGTTGGTAAAGAAAAAAGGAAAAAGCTGAAAGAAGCTGTGGCAATTTTATAAATAATATTATATACGATATTATGGGGCAATATCATAAATAAGCATGAGTGTTTGTTCATAACATTGTTATTGTTCTGAGGTGCAATATGGTCGCATGTATCCACAGGGCCGCCCTTTTCCACTTCTTTTCATTTACTGCAAACCCCTTCCCAACACAATATTGTATGCAGCATGGCAGACCACAGACTGGAGAGAGGGAGCCAAGTACGATAACACACTGTTGCGGCTTTGGTTAATTACTCAATTTAACAATGAAGCTAACATTGTGTTCTCAATTATGCTTTGTTACATGTATAAGCAAAGTGTGTCCATTTTCCACTCAATTTGACGATTTTAAACAAACGAGGCCAACTATTCAGTACCAGGTTTGGCCCTGGGCTAGTTTATAATACACCTCAAAAGAAGGCATATAATTAACAGTTGAGAGTGTGAAGTTAATCGTTGAGTGGCCCAGACCAAGCAAGGAGGCAGAGGCAGAACGTCCAAAAATATAACCCAACGTGGGCATTTATTAAAATCATGGGCACAACGTTCACAGCTTCAATCCTGCTGTTCTCCTTGCACACGTCCTGCAGCCACAAGGATCTCACACACACCCAGCCCTCCCAACAGACAGGGAAACAGAGCCTAAATACACACACTCTAATCAGCACAACAAGACACAGGTGAGGGGGGAGGAGACAACACAGGACACCAGGTGCACACAATCATCAGCCACAGACAACATATACTGTGCAATCACGCTAATAAAGTGCCATATTACCCGGCCTGAAGCCGTCAGTCCATAGTGACGAAGTTACCTTCGTCACAGAGAGAGAGAGGAATGTGTTTTATACAGAGTGATTATTCACATACAGATGGCTTTATTTAGCAAAAACTTTAAACAATGAGTGCTGATGAGTACTAGATTAGAAAATGAAGCGCTCGTTAACAATCGTTTAAACCCATGTTTACAAGTGATCATACTCAATGGATCCATCATAATGATAAAAACAAAATGATGCATTGATACAATGTTTTCCAATCAGACACATGAAAGATGCAGAGCACTGTGGTATGATTACAGATGGCAGGTTGGGCACTTTGACCCTGTTTGGTCGCGGTCAGTGGGGCAGAGCCATTGAATACCGAGGCTAAAGGGGCTTAGGTCGTAATACAATTACTGTGCGTGTCAGGATGGTTTTCTGAGTTTGTGTTTGGATGCAATCAGCAGCATTAAAAGAATGTGTTCGTCCACTCTAACAGCGGCTGCCTTCATCTTTGATCACCCATGGGTCACTTAAGAATGTACATCTATGGGAGCCGTGATGAGGCGTCCAAGCAGAAGAACATGAGGCCTGAATGAGGATGAGATAAAGGGATTACAAAAAGGAAGGTTGAATACATGATATTTTAGACTCAGAGAGCAGTGGCTGTGTTGTGTGTGATGCCTGGCAGAGACTGGTGTCTGACTAATGTGGCGTAATACACTGGGAAGCAGGGCCAAGGGTTCCATCCTGGGCATGAGTTTCTGGGTTGGAGCTTCTGCTTAATTTGACAGCTGGACCATTTTCCCCACATATTTTCACAGAAGAGGATGCTGTGAGCTTCTCTTCTCATAAGAATTCTGCTCTCCTCTTTGCGCCTCCTAAGGTTTGCTTGCCCAGTATTAGCATTACTTCAGAGTGTTTGCTATCAGTCCTGTAATCAGAGATTGAGAGATGGATATGTGTTGTTTCTCTCTTACCTCCAGGTAACAGCTTTTCTCACTCGACCATGACAAGCCCGGCAGTTATTGATACTTTAGCTAAGGGGGTCATACAATAATACCCCCTTCTCTTACTGCAGGTTGCAGGGGTTGTCCCTACCTAATTTAGAGCAGTCGTCAGTGAGTGCCTGTATTAACTTACAGGAATGCAGGCTTCCTACTCAGAATGAGAGCCTAAACACACTGTCCTTTCATGATGACTTGTTTTTGTCTGCAGGGCACTCATTTTGATAAATGCTTTTATGCGACATGATATTGGATCCGGTAAAAACATGTTTCTAAGAAATGTAATGCAGGGCTCAGATTATGGTGAGGCCTTTACAAAAGGAACATGCATCATAAATGTTATTTACGAGCTGGATGTTAACAGTCTTGTTAAATGTATATACCTGGCAGACTGCAGCAGAGGTTACAGCTGTGTGTCTACAAACATACCTGGACATACCTTGAAGGACAGAGGTGGAATGACTCGGTGGAGTTGTCATTTTGTACACTGACATTGTTTTAATAATATCTAAATGGATAATATAGTTGTACCATAACCCGTTATCATAGCCAACATTTCTAAATGATCAATTCATAGTCCATCATCATGAATCTATAGATTGATTTTATAATACACAAAAAATGATGTTTCGAGATGGTTTAACAAACATTATTAACCAATAACAAAGTGTTAAAAGTAGATTGTCATTATTGTTTATAGATGTGTTAAAAACTATTTATAAAAGGTTTACAAATGTTTTGGTAATAATTAACGCACATACTTTATAATAAATACATTGTTGAAATATATGAAACATACACCTTTGCAATAATATAAAGTATAACTTTATTAATTATTATGTAACAGTCTTACTTTTCTTCGTATATACAAGTAAAAAAACTCTATAGTTAATCCACTATAATTTTTTAATTTTTTTAATATTATAAACTTAAAGTGTTGACATTTTTCTGAATTCTTAAAAATGCAAATAGGAGTGTACAATGGTACATTTAGAGCCAGCACCTTGGCTGAATGGACAGGATGAAAACGTGTTGTGTCACATTTCTGCTACGTGTCCAGCAATAACCAAAATGAGGTGCAATTTCCTCTTGACTATTTACTGTGGAATTATTGGTGTTTTATCAACCTCCCTGGAGCCTCGGCAACGTGAGGTTCGAGCTGGAGTTACAGAACGCTGGAAGTGTCTGGATGAGTATTGACTGACAGACAAAACAGGGGCACAGAGCTGTGAACCAGAAAGGGAGGAGCGACAGAAGACATGATCCAGAGTGTGTTTTCTTTTGGTTTTATAAGGGGCAATGTGGGCTGAAACAGGAGACCTTTCCCCGGGTCTCATAATGACCTGCGAGTGATGCTTCTCACTTCAGGTATTGTTAAGAGCTGATGAAGCCTTCCAGCCCTGCAACAGGACGATAATGACTCCTCACGAAGATATTGAACAGAGTGAACACAGTGTTGATTGATGTGCATCTGTATACCTGGGTTATTCTCTTTCTTCAAAAACATCAAGTGATAAATGATCCTGTCTCTGGTCCTCTCTCTCCCACCTGTTTCTACTCCTTTAACTTCCTTTTTGTCTTCAGTTTTGTTCCATGTTTTGTCCTCCCTCTCTTCCTCCGTCTTTTGTGGCCCTCAGTGATTTAGAGTAGGTAGATTGTATTCAGTCAGGACAGAACAGGCCAAGGCTGAATGGGGATTATCAGGTTTATATCAGAGTCAAGGTTCCGATTGAAGGTATACATCTGGGTGGAAGGATGGAGGCTCATGGATTCCTTCTGTTTGACCTCAGCTTAACACCAGAAGCCCCATTAAAAAAATATGCCCCAGATCGATCGATCAAGCCCAACCTTCCCCTGGACTCCCCCGCTATTGACAAGGTCAGTAAATCCATCGTTAGATGTCAGAACGCACAATGTTTATGGGCTCAAATGACACTGCTGATGTGCACATTCAGGGGTCAGCCGCGGCAAGCAGGGCAATTTCATTAGAATGCACAAGGGAGCATTACAAGGACATTCAACGTGAATAGTCTGTGTGGATAACAGCAATCAATGCACTAATGTTCTTTTCATCATCATCTTTATTCATTGAGACAAATATATGACCAAAGAAAAATCTGTCTTTGACACTGGAGACCCTCAGTGTTGGTTTCAGTGTTCTTTGACCAAGCAGTTTAATGTTGCCTAGACTTAGTCAAACCTTAATAGGTAGAACACTTTGATAACACTCCTATAAATTATATTGTTCATGTTCATATGGATCATTTCAAAGGGAACCGACAAACAAGGCTGTCCTGCTGATTGGGAGGGACTAGAAGAAGCACTCTGACGCATCTAGAAGGATGATTTCAACATTTAGCCCTGGTCAGTTGTTTTTACTTTGTTTTCAGGCTACTGGAGTTACAGGCTTAGAGGTTAGGCTTAACCTAGAGTGACACTGCGTCTTAGCTAACCCCCTTAGTTTATGATCAAAGACTCAGCGGGGATGTAATCCCAAGTCTCCAGTATTTGTTTTTAATTAAGTCTCACCTTTGACTTATGTGTTAGTCAAATTTGTTTGACTAACACATTTGTGTTTATTTTTTTTAGTAAAACCATTTGAGAATTTTTAATGTTGATTATTATTCTAGACTCTGTTTGAGACAGGCAAGCTGGGAAATATTCATCTGTCCTGCTGTCTATCAGCAAGTTGGATTTTCATTTTAAAAACAGTAGCTCCTGTGTGTTCATGGCACTGCCCACAATGAGGGGGAAAAAACGTTTGAGTCAGTTATATGTTTCCCTAAAATAAGTTATTGTTATGTCTATTTCCAAAAGGTATACTATTACATGCTGGGCAATGGTTTAGTGCTTTATGGTTTTCTTTTTCTCTCTTTTTTCTCACTTTTTCCAACCCACACCTTGAGATTTTTAGGGCTTATTGTGGTAACCATCAGAAGTGTGACTGAGAAACAGAAAGTGAAGTATATGGTCATGTCAATTCAGTTTGTTATAGCGTGAAGGAAATGAACTGTGTGATGTCTGGACCGCTGTCACTCGACTGAGCTGAGTCAATAAACAGCAGCAGTGATGAGTTTCAGCTTGTCTGTCTACACCACACACACACACAGGCACACACACACCCACACACACACACACACACTTCGCTAAAACAAAATGGTATTTTTCTCTCATTATACCCTCTCCCTCATCCCTGGAAACCAGACTCTGCTCTGAAACATAAACTTTGCAACGTAGGTGTTTTAAATCTCAAGTTATTTATTACTTTTGTACATTAAATATGCAAACGGCAGCAGTTTTACAAACCTTGTTAATTTATGGGACAGATTATAGATGTAATGTTGGAGTAAAGATAAGGTATATGAAAGGAGTTTCCATAATATGCAGATTGTATTCAGGTGGAATTCTGCAGGTTTCATTGTCAAAAATTAATTGGTTGTACACTTTCTATTTGGAGTATAATAAGAGGCTTTTTTCTTAAATAAAGTGTGTTTTTAAATAATGCCTGCATTTTTTGTTGAGTTGTAGCACTTTTTTGTTCTCTCAGGGTTAGTGCAGACAGTCATCAACCAGCCATTCAGTAAGAGACATAGTTTACCATCTCCAAACTCAGTTTATAAAAGGATATTTGGAAAAGGTCATTGAGGATCATATAGAGCAAGTGTGATGGTTTCTTTCTAAGGAAGCACGAACATTATTCCCCATTCAGTGCATTAATAGAAAGCTTAAGCAAACATGGTGCATGACTTGAGCTGGTCTGGTTTTTATCCCCCATTTATAAAACCTCAGTTGGGACACATACAGTTTAGAACAGGAGCTGATTCACCATGATAACAGATCTCTATAAAGGAACACCCCCAGAAGCCTATAAGCATGCAAAGTCTGTAGGAAATTAAACATGTCTGCCAAGTGGTGCTGCACAATGTTAAGAAGGAGCTTGGAACAAAAGTGCTTAGAGAGGATACCTTGCAATGAACCCCCCCTAAGGCAATTCTGAGCAAACCATAGCCAGGTCCATAGCCTTTACTGCAGCTAACCCTGCGCTCTTACCCCCAAGAATGAAAAAAAGTATCACATTATATTAACACTGTGGCTTTAAGGGATCAAAGGTTCTGCTCCCAAGTGTAATATTTGTTGTAGATCACCCACTCTACTCTTTGTCTGTACTGTTTTCCACATCGTTAAGAGGTTCCTTATTTTAAATACCATTTTGTCTTAGATTACTTTTCAGCCGATAATGTTTTGACACATTTTATATGAGTGTACTGTATGACTGAGAAAGGTGTTGTCACAGTCCTTGTTTGTGTAATCGCTGGATGGCTTCACTTGAGTCAGAGAGAGGCTTTTGTTGTTCCCCGTGGGGTTGAGAAGCAGGTAGCCTAAAGGTTGAAATATTGATGGATGATGATAAATTAATGTGGCTGGTGAAAGAGTGATGCACTTCCAAGCAGACGCTGCGTCTTCTGATATTACTGTTAATGCCCATATGGGGTAAACTGCTAACGCTTTTTTGTTCATTTGTAGTTTTATTTGAGAACGCTTTATGACAAAGCTTCCCATGTTGATATATTTCCAGGATATGTTTGTGTTGATATGTAAATGTAATGTGATGTGATGTCATGATATGAACTGGCAAAATGCATACTCTTAGGTTTGCAATAGTGGACCCTCTTGTTATCGCAATAAGGGTGTGGTTGCTTCAGTGTGAAGACGATGCACTGTTCTTAGTAATTTATTCATAGCTCTGAGGTTGTTGCTGTATTTTAATCCATTTTTCATGAACAAAGAGTAAATCACCAACAGCATGTAGTTTATTCAGTCATGAATAGTGCACAACATACTCTGTCTATTTATGCCATACTCTCATGAGTCTGCTTACATAGAGGAGTTGGAGTGGAAAATAGTTGATCCACCTATTGTTAGATGGGAGGGATGGCAGATATGCTCAAATATGATTACACTCAGCCACAAATATTAATAATACTGCTGTCCAGACATGATGTGTTTTTCTTGTCTCCCCGATGCCCCTGGGGTAAGTTGGTGGGTACTTGATCCATATTGGCTAAAGGAAGGTATAGAAAGGTCTTACTTTTACCCTTCATACCAAGACCTGCTGGCTCACACAGCTAGCTTCCATCATTGCATTTTTGTGTATGTTTTATGCCAATAATAAGCACAATGCCAGTACGTCAGTCCTGTCCTAAGCAGCGACCTAATATCCATGGCAGTGGGGCCAAACTGCGTCACTGCTTCGTATATCTCATCTCGTCTGATGGATTAGAACAAAATGTCATGCAATGCACAGCAATGCTCGTATGGTGATTTATTCCACTCATTGGAACGGAAGACAGATGGAGCATGAATACCTTGACGAATCATTTTATGAAACCATTCCTAAAAGGCTATTCAACACTTGAACCTGTAATATTACTCTTGATAGTTTTTATTCATGAAATTCCTTTTTTTCCCCCTAGCATGCTGCCTGTTCAAGTCACTCAGTGCTGCCTGTTGTGAAGCTAATCCTAACTACAGCTGGGTGGGTGGATGCAGGGGTGAACTATGCAGGCCGGTATTGTAAAGGGAAGGTGGGCGGCAAATGTGGTTAATTTGCTTGTCTTGGGCTTGTGCTCAATTTTGCTGAGCCAAATCCTCTCATTTAGGGGATTATGTTCCCGGGCTTGTGGTGAGTAGGTGGAGGTCAGAGATGATGAAACAGAAAAAGAGGGTGAATGGACAGAGGAATGGAGAAAGTGATGGAAGGGGTTTTTGGTGTGGGGTATACTACAGTAGATGTAGTGCGATGGATAGACATGGCAGCAGATGGGGGTTAATGTATGCACTGGTGTGGATTGGGGGGATGTGATGTTTAGAGGGAGGCAAAAGAGGAAAGCAGCTTGTGTGTGAGGAGATCTGAGGGTTGGGGGTGTACTTGTGCGGGCAGGGGGCGTAGTGAGGTGGGTCGAGTATTGTATAAGGAGGGCTGAGTGAACTCTGATGGGGGGCTCCAGCTTTCAAAAAGGTATCGACAGATCCATTGCCCATTCAACTCCACAGGCCTGATCAGCCAAACATACCATATCTCCCACAATGTATCCCCCTCGATCCTACCTCACTTGCATAGGAGCTGATGAACTCTGAGATGGTCAGAGTACTCTGGGCCCTCTGTCTCAGTGAATAGGAGAGTTTAGACCATGAGGCTGAATTGGTGCTTCAGAGAAGGGCATGCTCCTTCAAACACACAACTCCCTTTGGGCTTTGTAAAAACCTGCACATAGTCAAGGACGTGTCCCTGTTTTTTATTGGACCAATGTTATTCAGTGTCTTTTTGAACCATAGCTAGGTTGAGAGGTGACAGGCAAAGGAAGACATTATACAAGACTAGGGCTGAAGAAAATGTTGAGTCAAAGTTACACGCCCGTACAACTTTTTTTCTGGACATTCAAATATAACTTGCGTTTTGAGGGTTCGTCAAGAGCAAGGCTGAATTAGAGAGAAGTTAGGAGAATTGCATAGCGTGGGAGTTAGAATAGTGTGAACTGAGGGGGTTCAGTGGGGTTCAGAAAAGTGAAGAACACTTGAGTTAGAAGCACTAAATAACTCCCTTATGACTGGAACTGGGAAATTCTCACCAATGTCTTTTTTCCTTTTTAAGGAGACGGCCAGGATGATTTAACTGCCAAATGTTAAGTCTGCATATGCATTTTTCACAAGAATCAAGCAGAATCACAAGTGACAGTTAATCAACCAAGCTCTTAGATGGCAATAATGATGTGACATACTGGTACAATGAGCTAGTTGTTATCCACTTGAACAACAAATGCATGAAAACACTTTGCAGTGATCACCATGCAAGGAGTATGGCCAGTAGTAACATTCTCAAGTGGGCCATTCACTCCTAATTCGCCTCAAACGATCGCTCTGTCTGGCCTTAGGTATGGCAGATTGTGTTACACGATCCTTGGAATAATGAACTGGTACGTCAACACTGCCAATCCCACATAGCAAAGGAAAGGATCTGTCTGTTTCAGCCACTAATCCAGTGTGTAAGGGAAGCAGAGACTGGCGTGACACTTGTTCCCTGTAGTGTTCGCCCTGAAACCTCCAAGCGCCAGTTTATATTAGCATAACCGTGGGGCCCATCCACTCACTGCAGGATTAGTTCAGCTCTCCTCCCACTGTCTGATGGCTCTTTATCCAGATGGATACAGCCTGTTAGAGGTCTACACCACACCATTGCCACTAAAGTCATTATCATTCACCACGAGAAGGAATCAGCTCACTGAGGGTCTGCTGTTTAGGGTAAGATTGACATCTCATTTGGGATGGTTAAAGAGAAAAGACAGGGAACACCCCTTCAGACTAAGATGGAGTGGCCAACAAATACCCAATCAATCTTCCCTTTATGCTTGACTATTTAATATTAAATAATCAGTTTAAATGTCTTTTAGAACACTGTATTTATGTAGAATGTGGATTATTCTGAAGAATGCTTCATTTGTCAGTGGAGCGATGTATTGTTCTTCACAGAGAAATGTTGCTTGGTGAAATGTTTTTTACACTTTTTCAACTTAGTGCCCACATTTAGAAATCTTGCTCTATGGTATCTCATCCTTCTGGAGATGATATTCTTTTCTCAGTACAAGAACTTTTCTTGTTTTTCACCAGAATGAGATTTGTTGCACGTTGAAGCTTGACATTTAAATTAAGCTTGAAAATGAACTTCTGTGTTCACCCATGTGATTTTTGAAACGTTAGTGGCGCCATACCCAGACAGATGTACCTGACAAGATGTGTTTGTCTGCTGTCCTGGATAGTTCCACGAAACCATGAGCATCAACACTGTGGCGTAAGCAACGTATGCTATGATGTGAAGGATTCAGTTAAATAGCATGCATTCGGTAGAGTCTCGTTGTCGTCTCACTGTCTGGCTTCAGCACCCAGCAGAGAAAACACAACCTCACAGAAGCTCTCTTCCCAGTTACACTGAATAGTAGTAAACGTAATGTACTGGACTTTTAACCACATACCAACCAATAATGCCTTTGAATATATACATAGCATTATGCATTAATAAAATTGAGATAAAAATGAAATGATGATGTATATTAGTGCATTAGGATTTATGTGTGTTCCTTTATTTTGTTAAATGTCTGTCGGAGTTACAATATATAATGACAAAAAGTGTCCTTTCTTTGATTCTCATATATACGATAATAACTAAATGTAACATTTCGGTAAGAGAGTTTCCTCATCTTCTGCTTTGTTTTTCGGTCTGTATACACTTTCTAGCCTCCTAGTTTTTCTCCTACTTTTGCTTACACTGTTTTCTTTTCTCTTTCTATGCTCTCTGTCACCCTCTCTTCCACCACCTACACTGCACTCCCTTCTCTTCTTCTCTGCTCTTCTCTCTCCTTCTTTCTCTCTCCCTGCCCCCCCCTCCTTCTTTCTCTCTCCCTCTCTCTCCCTCTCTCTCTCACTCTGACTTTGCTGTCTGCCTCAGCTGTTCTCAGTTGCACTGTGTGCCTTGTGCTGTGGGGACAGGGCAGAGCTGAACTAGTGCTAAGTAGAGAGAGAGGGAGATAGAAAATCAGAGTGGAAGGGGGAGAGAGAAAGTCAGTGCAGATTGTGCTTACCAAGCAGACTGGATTAACAGCTGAAACAAACTGGACCTGTTTTTCTCTCTTTAGCTAAAGGTAGAGACTCTGCGACAGCGTGGATGGCTGTTTAGACAGAGCCACATGCTTGTTAGGTACCAGGACAGAAAACTATGGTATTCGTACCCGGACCCTCTCACTCATCTTCCTTATATCTTATACAGTGATGATCTCTCCTTTGTGCTTACTTTGGTTGAGTTTACCTTGGACTTGCAGTGACATTGACCCGTAACCCCCAACTCTGCTTTGCAGGTTTTGCCTCCCCTGGAGTTGGACTCTAATTTTTGGCTTTTGACCCCTGGAACAAGAAAGGGTTTTTCATTTGGCAGGGGACGAAACCTGCTGCGCACCAGTCTGGACAGACCCACCAGCAGTTTTTCATAAACGCTGGACAACAGGGATATTTCTTCTACTACTCAGATATAAGCCTGATCGCACTGGAGGTGTGAACTTAAAGGACCTTACTTGTGTCTATTGCCCCAGGACCATGGGCTCTCTCTGGGGCAGCATTGTGCTGCTGTGTGGGGTGTTTTTGCTCAGGGCGGATGGCAGCGCAGCCCAACAGACCAAGACCAACGTCCCCCGTCTTAAACTCTCCTATAAAGGTGAGTTCCTTGCATTTGTGTTTTCTGTCATAGAAGGAAAATATCCTAATTATTATGTCTGAATTGGAGCCTTTGTCATAATGGTCTGCCCTTTGATTAAGTAGATGTATATTCCCAAACCAAATGTGGTGTACCGATGAAGTGACTAAAAAAGAAGAAGTCTAAAGAAGTTGTTGTAACTGTGATATCCTTGATTTCCCTGTGACACAGAGAGATATTCTTCACTGACTATCTGTAAAAATACCAGCAATGCAAATTGCCTTAACATAAGTAGATTCTTTACAAGGCTTATCAAGTATTATGGCTTATCGTGTAACAGAAACTAATGAACATCTGTTTGTTTTGTTGTGTTAGTCATGGAATTACAGTCTAGATTTGAACATGAGAGTTGTCTAAAGATTGCCTAAAGATTGTCTAAATCTGCATGTTGCAAATGCAAGTTCCTATTTGTTGTTAAATCAGAAATGCTGATTACTCTTCCAAGTATAGTATTTATGTTCCATTACATTCAGTTTAAAAAGCAAAACTGTGTTGTTTTATTGCAAGCCTTATTGCAGTCTTGTAAAAATCATAATTGGTTCAGTAAATCAATCAGCTGGGAATAATAAAAAGGAATGAATGCAGAATAATTCACTAATTAGTGTGCCAAGAAGAGATATTAGAAGAGAGTACCTAGGAAACTGATTTTATTTTTACTTCATTGCCTCATGTATCTCTTTATCAAAACTAAACTGTTTATTACAAAAGTATTTCCGTGATACGCACTCTCTCTTCCTGTCACTCTTTTTTTATTTTTGATCAACTGTTCTTGTCAGTTTTGCAATGAAAGTGGTGCCAGACTTGGGCTCCCTGGCAGTTTAGCGTCATTTATCCCTCTCTGCCTTTCTTTTTTTCCTGGATGTCATTTTTCCGCTCTGTTCTTCCTGCATGGTAATTATACTCAGGATGAATGGTGCAGGTCTGTTTCAGCAGATGGCTTTGCCAAAGAGAAATATTTCTCGCTCAGCACTGGGAGATCCATAATTATACACACGAGCATGCGCACGCACACAGAAACACACATAAATACATGGCCATCTGTAGTTAGCTAATGATACCTGTGAGTGTATCAGTCATTTAAAACAACATGCTGTCAGTTTGGTGAAACACGCCCATGCAGTGATATCTCTGTTAGGAGCCAGGCCTTCAGGTAGCAGCCTGGCCAGCTTGGTTATTTGGCTGCCATCTACAAAATTCAATATTTCCATTAATCTCATTCCCTTTTAGCCTGGTAGGGACAATATTTGGCACCATATGTCTGAATGCGGAGTTATAGCCAGAGGATAGCGGGCAGGTCGAATTTTCATTCCTGGAACGTGGTTGAAATATTATTCAAATTAGACTGTAGAATTGTATCAAACACCATTGTAGGTCCCATTAGGCTGGTGGTGACATGGGATTATTGCATTATGAATCATTTATATCACTGTATACATTATGTATTACCCCTGTGATAGATGAAGCCTATTCAGATTTACACATAGAGTGGAAGAAATCATATCCACTGAGGTAAATTGCAGAGCAGTAACGAGACAGCCTAGTGAGGAACATCAGTGACACATGGGACTGAGGTGAAGAAACTCTGACCCCTACAGGTCACGGGGAATACTGAAAACATCTAAGTGTGTCCAAATGAATGTGTGAAGACATTCACACACTTGCACATGTTTTTGACTCAACTGAGGACTTATCTCATATGAACACAGCAGGGAAGTGTTTACCTCAGAAGCGTGAACCTGAGCGTCAGCCGGCTCCCCCTAAATATGAGCCCCTCTAAAACAGTTAGGCTCCCAGAAGCGTTCATACCAACTTCCTTGTCCATCCACTACACACAAGCACACACAAACACACACACACACACACACACACACACACACACACACACACACACACACACACACACACACACACACACACACACACACACACACACACACACACACACACACACACACACACACACACACACACACACACACACACACACACACACACACACACACACACACACCCCAGGAGATCTTTGAAAGCGAGGGGTTGAGGGGCAGAAGGGCAGTTGAGTAGGGGGATAGATCAGAAAGGTACTCCATGGCTTAAACACAAGCTTAGGTCCAACTGTGTCAACAACTAAGTGACTGGGTGATGATGAGATAGTGGGAGGCTTTGGATTTACAGTGACCTACAGAAGCATATATTGAGTTATTTCACTGTCATAGTTTGACATTGTTATTGAATTCATTCCTGCCCCCAGGGTAATCAGTGGACCCCTTTGGGAGAAAACAACCTTTGGGAGTTTATGGGCCACAAAAAAGTGGAGCACATGTTTAATGCTGTCCAGGGAAGGGAAGAGGTGGCACTTTAGTTTTATACGATGTGTGTGTACTGCCAAAAGTACTCAGTCTCTTTCCTTCTCTTTGACCTGTCCACCCCTTTCTTGAGTAGCGCCAACAGCTTACACACACACACACACACACACACACACACACACACACACACACACACACACACACACACACACACACACACACACACACACACACACACACGCACACGCACACACGCGCGCGCACACACACGTAGGGGAAAATGTATTAAGAACAACAACACACAACCACAGTACTTTTGAACACCGACTGTAGTAGTAAAGAACGTGCTAAGTCCAGCTGTTTTTGTGTTATATTCGTGTTATTCTTCTTTCATTCTGGTGCAAATTGACATTTAATCAGAGTTGGAGAATGGAGAAGTTCTCTTAAAGACCCTTAATCCGTAAGCACGTTAAGAATCCTCAGAGCGGAGTTGGGTTTCTCGGGGTGTGTAGTATAAACTCTGAATGGCCCTGAATGGCCATGGGAAGGTCCCAATACACTCAGAGCGCTGGATGTCTGGGGGATTTCTTGTTTCTTCGTTCTCAATAGTCTGTTCCCCTCCAACTTGAGGCATGTTTGTTTGGCAGTGTTCAGTTTTTCTTTGATTTGTTTCACCAGGGGCTTTAAGAGGAATTGGTGGAATCATTTGACTTAGTCATCAGCTGGACCAGCTGCAAAGTGAGATACTCTCAAGAATGAATTAACTTTGTTGTAAAATGTCTGCTTACATCATCTCCTGTGCCCAGGGCTATTGGCAGACAAACAGGATAAAGGTCAAGTAGGGCTGAGCAATATGGTTTAAATTAATTTGCCGTTGTCAAAAATAATATTTTCGAATGTTAATATATAACATGATGGGAATGAAGTCAAAAATCTGGTTTAGTTGATGACACTAAAATGCAGTGATTATTTCACATACAATACACTGTTTAACCAAAATGTCAGCATATACTCTTTTTTTAATTTGAACTAGAATTAACATGGGATTCCTTATTTTGACTACAGGACTCATTGAACACCTTAAACCTCAAATGGGCAATGTTAAAGATCGGCCAGCAATATGTGGAGATGAAGTTCAGGAGGTGTTTGCCTGCATTTCTGCTTGACACTGAACAAATTACTTGACTGATGAAGCTTAGTGGTGTTTCCCCCCAGGCGTGGATGAATCAGTCACAGTATACACTTTAAGTGACGCAGTGTGTTTTGTCAATGTGCAATCATACACTCAGCCATGTGAAGGATGAACGTCAGTGAGGCTGCTGAACCAGGGCCAAACTTCTGCATTCTCATATGCAGTGCAGCCAAACGTGGGTTATTGTTAGGATGTGTTTCTGTTTTTTCGTAGGAAGCACTTAGATAACATCTCGTGCCCTCCAGTCGAGAAAGAGAAAGAGAGAGAGAAAGACGGAGTGGATGTAGGGTAAAAGAGTTTATTTTTATCAGTCTCACATGGGACTGTTGATTCTTTGCATCCATTCCATCTGCCTCACTCTTTCTCTCACTTTCCATTGTTCCCTCTCACTCTTCAGCTTTCTCTGTCTTTCACACACACATTTGTCGTAACAGAATATAGTGGTGGTGAGAGAGATAGAGGGAGGGGAAAATAAAACAAGTGGAGGGACGAAATGGACGTGAAACAGAAAGTATCGTCATCAAACAGCTGGTAAAAAGAGACATTTGCAGGACGTGACAGGCCTACCTCAATGGTTACAGGGTTAAAGAGAAATGTGTAAAATACGGCAAGGAAGCAGCTGACACCTGTTACAGGCCACACATTTGTCTATCCACCTGTCTTTATGGCTCTTTCTTTGTCTCTACATGCCTGTTTGTCTGTATCTCTGTTAATAACGCAAAGCATGCTCGACAGTATGTCGCACAACATTTTGTATCACAGTACAAACTGTTATTTACAAAGCTTGCAGTGTATCAAATCTGCTTTGAAGAAATTGGTCGGTTTAAAAATGCAGGATGAAATGGAGTAAAACGTGTGCTATATAGATGCACAGGTTGACAACCTATTGTATATTTTTCCGGAGGGCACACCAGTTCAGACATGTATAGGCTACTGCTCTGGCGTGGCTTGGGAACATCCTGTTTCTTTCCAATAACACACATCATAGCATGTTCCATAAATACACACAAAGATAAACACACAATATAGTATCTGCCTCTGGATGAATAGCTTTTAATAACTTAGCAGTAGTCTCTGTTGAATGGTCTGGTCTGTTGCCATGGACACTATTTCCATAGACAATTTTCCCAAACCAGAGTGTGTGTACGTTTGTGTGTGTGTGTGTGTGTGGTGGGTGGATGTGGTTTGAAGAGAAGTGAAGTGCTATCATCACGTCTGTGCAGTTTCCCTATGGCTCTTTGACACCTTGATGTTTATAAAAACAAGTATTATTCTGTGGGCAATTATTAATATCCTTTACAGAAACAGATTATATAATCTACAAATCACACAGACGTGCAGGTCATAAATATTTCCTAGTTGTATACAGCTTGTATGATAAGATAAGATAAGACTTTATTTATCCCAAAGGAAATTGTTGTGCCAGAGTAACACAAATACAATAAACACAGCAGCACAACATCAAAACTGTACACTCAAAGTGCAGTAAAAAGAGCAATTCAACATGTGGAGTTTTTTTTAATTCTCCCACACAAACGCAGCACTGGTGCAGGGGATAGAGGGTCACAGATAGCAGGCTGGTGCTATTGTGCCATCAGTGAAGGCCTTACATTGGATCCAGTAATGATTGATCACCAAGGTAACAGCAGGAAAATAAATCTGGGACACAGCTTTATAGTAGGCCAAGCAATACTTTTACTGCAACTTCTTTATGACTTTGAGCTTCTTTCCATTCTTAATACTATATTATGTGCAACCCAATAGCCCCAATTTCATTAAATATTACATAAACATTCCCCCAATAAAATACAAAATAATCTACTTTAACTCTGTAATTTGCAGCCATTTAAATAAACATACAAGATATGAGTTGGTGTAAATGTCTGTATATAAATCGTGCAATGGAATACAACTGTCTGACTTGCATTGCTACTGTATGTCTTGAACAGCGTTTGGGTTTGGAACAAATCATTGTAAGTATCTAAGTATCATGCATTTAGATCTTATTTTAAATCTTTGTGGAATTATTAAGTCATGTTAAGATGACCACTTCCCTGGGTCACAGCACCATGCGCTTACGAGACTAAATCTGTCTCCATTAGCGATGAGTCACAGGAAACCAACTAAATAACCAAAACAATGACAATGAAGACCCAATGTCAATCCATTGTATATCACCTTCCTGTGTGTACAGTATTGTGCATGTTTGGGCACAAGGCACTTTCATGTGTGTTCATGCATTTATATCAGTAACAAAAGGATTGTATTTGGAGCAGTGCTGGAGCCAAAGTGTTTCAATAAGACAAGGAAGTTTGTTACCAGAGCCAAGAGGTTCTCTATTTTCCTTTGTCTCCCACAGCTGGTTTCCTTAACATTTGACATATTTCTCTTTTCAAACTCAACGTATCACGTTTTTTTTTTTAAACTTCCTGTTATTTGCTATTATTTCCAGAATACAGGCTCTATAAAAAGTATTTGCATAACTCTAAAGCCTATTCATTTAAAGCAACTGAAAGGCCTTATAATTTATAAAGAGTTCATTAAGAAAAGAAGAACAAATAGATGTTGTTCTTAAATTAGGAACAAAGGAACATAAAGAACAAACACTTTATTTTCACGTCTGTTAAAAATGTCAGATGGTGCTGGTGATGTATTTGAATTAAGCACAACATGGTAATTGAATTTACACAGCAGGTTGAAACTCAAATCAGCTGTGTGTTTCATTACTTTATATGCATGTAATACATGGTAATAAGATGGTGATCGGCATGACGGGTATAATGATCAATTTGACCTGGACAGACGTGATCTCTATAAACGGTTTACATAATGATAAAGATATTTACCTATTTACCCATGATGCTTTATGAGGATCATTTTATAATGGGTAAATTATTAATAGTACAAATATCTGCTCCCTTGTTTAGTTATTGTATTCTACATTACACTGAGTGGCCCACAGCTGGATATCACATTTGTTAAATACACATTTAGATGTTCAAACTTTCTCAGATTAAAGCGGCCAAGTTATGTTGTCCCATGTTTTGAATTCATATTAAAATGAGAGTTTATGAATGAATAAAAGCAGTGCGAAGCCCCCTCTTCTTTTCTCTTACACCAGCTCTTTTGCCAGCTTGTGTCTTCTCACTCTCTCGGGTTCTGACACACTTCAGAGAGTGGGCATTCTTCTTGCTAAAACATTAATGAACGTTTTTGTTATTTACTCCCAGAGAAAGAGAAAGAGAGCACCAAATGAACCAGTTCTCCTCTGTTCCATAACTCTCTACCCTTTTGTGTGGGGGATCAATGGGAGATCAGAATGTGTGGGTGAGAACAAAGTGTGAGAAGGAGAGAGCATGAATGTGTTTGAAATGACATAGTCATAATGCCACTTTTAAAGGTCGTTATGGAGATTCAAAATGTCTGTTTTTGTCAGGTTTTGCCTTCCACTGTGAAAACAAATGCTATTGGCAGGCGATAGCATCACACTGCAAAGCGTAAGCATGTATCCTTAGCAACATATTTCCACAGCGGACGCAGTTTGAAGTAATCCAGCAGTTTGTTCTATGGAGTATAAGCAGAGTCATGGTATTACATATTCCTCCCATCATTTCTGTGTGTGTACCAAGTTCTGCTTGGCTGCTTTGGTCAATGTCACTTACAGACAGTTTGATGATTGGCTTCCAGGGTTGGCATTTCCTTTCTTGGCCATGTTGTACTTTTTCTATTCCTGAGACCATTTTGTTAATGGAGACAAGCTACAACTTTTATCAAAAGGATAAAAACACATAAGAAACTCTAAAGGAGGCTCTGAAGAGGACCAGTCTATCGGGGATATAGCCAAACCAACCCACTGTAAAAAAAATGCACTTATTCAGTTTACCCTCATGGAATAAAGCAGTGAACTGTCAGCGTATGTGGAACATTACAACAGAGCAGACAGACTGGTGAATGGAGAGGTGAACCTGTGGTCACAGAGTGGTTGGAAATGTTGAAAGCTTTCTAAAACCAGGGCTGTGTCTTTCAGACTTTTTGGAAAAGTAATATCAATATTGAAATAAACACTGACCTGATGGAGTTCTTCAGGTTTTATGCTGCCCACTGTTAATGTGATTTTCACAAAGTGATTATCATATTATGCTGATCATCCCTTTTCTTTCCATATTCTCTGCAGACATGCTGGAGTCTAACAACCTTGTGACGTTTGAAGGCCTTGCCAACAGCTCGTCTTACCACACCTTCCTGTTGGACGAGGAGAAAGGAAGGCTTGTGGTGGGAGCCAAAGACCACATCTTCTCCTTTAACCTCCTGAACATCAGCAGAGACTACACACAGGTAAAGCCATTGTTTGGTTTTCAGAGAGTCTGTCTGGTGGCTTCATCCGTTCACACATCTATTATGTCTTGAAGTTTATTTGCATTTCTGACCAACGTAATTACTGCTTTGAGTGTGCATCCAAAGTGCCAGCCTGGAGCTCAGGTGTCTCGGGACTTTGTTTTCTGTTTCTACTGAAAAAAGAACCTCATTAATATTTCAGACAAGGGCTGTCGCACACGATCACACGCTGTGCCAGGCATGTTAGCTGCTCTCTGCACACCTGGATAAATAATGGAATAAACTGAAACAAAGTGGATAACAAATCACATTGTGACCCCTTAGACCCTCACATGTACATGCGTGCACACAAGCAGAAGCTGTATCACTCTTTTCAATTGATTCAAGGAGGGGGATGATTCTTCTCTAACATGCAGAGGAACTGTGTTTGTGTTGCAGATCCCTTGGCCAGCTTCTTCCACCAGAAGAGATGAATGCAAGTGGGCAGGAAAAGATCTCTCGGTAAGAGCTAAACACATCCATCTTGCAAGTGGGTGCCAGCCTTTTGCCCCTCCACTCCCACAGATGTTTTGAAAATGTCTTTGTTCGCTTGTGCTAGGAAAGAAGTGCAACTCTGCAGGTCTCAAAACAATCCTCACTTGTAGTTGCACAGGGATTACATAGGGATATGTTCTCCATTATATATGGCATTTTAATAATAAACAATACAAGATATGTCTTTATCTTTCAGCTTGTTTATTCCAGTTTGTTGACATATCCAATCTGTCACATGGACAACACACCGCCTCCTATAGCTTGCTGTAGGTCTTATCTCAGAGCCAAGATTGAGACCATCATTTGACCTTAATCACTTATCAAGCCTCTGGGCACTCTATTTAATAGAGTGGGTCAGGCCGGGGAAACTGCTGTGATTTCTGCCAAACCTATAGGGTATAACATTAATGCAGGAATATTATATTCATAAGCATTATTGTTCACATGTTATTGTCTAAATCTAAAATGTGCTTATACAATTCTACGATCATACAATCCATTCCTTTTAGATATTTTCAGACTAACCTCTGGGAGCACATCAAAACTGGACCGAGGTTTGCTTTAAAATAGATGCTTTCCTAAATTATTGGACAAACTTGAATCCACTTATTAAAGTACATTATTATTGATGGCATGCCTACAAATGTTGTCCTGAAACTATTGCTGGAACCTACAGTAAGTTGAGGATAAGGATATCTGTTGAGGATAAGAACATTTTAATAAATATGATGAGCTTCTAGTTTTGAGGATCTGAGAACTGAAAGTTGTTTTGGAATTAAGATCAAGGGTCCTTTTAGACTCCTTACCTCACTCAACTCTACATGACAAGCCAAGCATCACATCTTCCTGTAAGTCGCAGATTCCATCTTGTGTGGTGTGTTGGATCTCTGTGTAAACACACTGAGAGGTTGTGTCTTCTTCCTTCAAGCTGTGTTAGGAATTGTATCTTCAAAAGAGCCTAAGGCAATAGGCTGAATTTAAAATCATAGCAATGTGGTTTGTGCCTCAGTTTGCTGCCTGGGCATTGGTCAAGCTCTCCTGCCCTTCTCCATGGCGGAGTTAAAGCACTGCAAAGTCCTTTGTGTGTTTTCTGTCAACATTGTTGCATGGGTGAATAAGGCGCCCTGAGGGGTGCTCTTTCTGTTACGGAGTCGAAGAAGTGGAGTGAGAATTAAAGGGAGGTGGAGAGAGATGGAGAGTGAGTGTGCTGTTGTCCCCTGGTGTACTGTAAGCAAACACTTCAGAAGATGAGGCAGAGAGAAAAGAAAAAGATATATGGGTGTGAAAGATGTGACCAGACACCCACAAATCAAATGAAAAGCTTCGGCTATTGCTTAGCCTGACAAAAATGCATAAAACTCAATGGCAACATGTAAATCCCTAAACAAATTGTTAGAAGGAAGAGGAAAATGTAAAATATTCATATATTGTGCTTTCAGAGATCATACACAGTTATTCCTTGTAAGAATGATGTTCCTCACTCAGATAAATCCACCAACGCAAGCCTCAATAATCCAAGCAGAGACAGCTGTTTAAATGACAACAAAAGCTTATGTAAACAGAGGCTGCGATCTGCTGATGACCCAGTAAAGCAGATGAATTTAGTCATGCATAATTTGTGGCCCTATCCTCTTCTTTTTTGTATTGAAAAAGTGATGACACATTCAGTTTTGTTTGAGGTCAGGTCTGCTAAGGCACGTGCTGCCTGAGCATGAGGAAAAGTGCCACATGGCAATGGAACAATGCATACAGCACACACAAACACAGCTGCAGAAAAGACTTGTGATAAATATTCCTACATTCTTAAAATAATGATAGAACATATGAGGCCAGTAACAAATCAAGAACATCTACGGCAAGGAAACGTTGGCCTGCATTACTGTGATTCGTATACAGTAGGATTATTATGCTTGACTAGTGTTTCAGCCTCTTTTGTTATTCAACAGTCTAAATCCCTTCTGTATGAATTTCACATCAAATTACACATCTAATGTGCATAACATTTCAGAAGCAAGCAGTGAAGGATGTCACTGAAGTCAGAGAGAAAGACAATACATTACATTACATGTCATTTGTTAGATGCTTTTATCCAAAGCGACTTACTGACATTAAGTACTGTGGACAATCCCCACAGGAGCAATTTGGGGTGAAGTGTCTTGCCCAGGGACACAACGACATGCTCTGCAGTGGGACCCGAACTTGATATCCCCTGATTCGAAGTCAGCACACTCCACTAAGCCACAGTCTCCCTAGCAAAGCCTAAAGACTGTGTGTGTGTGTGTGTGTGTGTGTGTGTGTGTGTGTGTGTGTGTGTGTGTGTGTGTGTGTGTGTGTGTGTGTGTGTGTGTGTGTGTGTGTGTGTGTGTGTGTCAAATAAAAAACACAGTCATGGATAATAAAGCATAGTCTTAGTCATAATATTATTTTAGAGAATTATTACTCAGCACAAAGCTAGAGTTCGTGCAGGTCATTCTCTAGAGGAGAATTAAAGTAGATTACAGTAGGCTTTGCTCTCCGTTATCATTACAGATTTCTGTATTTAAGCACAGGATTGTCTGTGACATGTGCTCTTTGTGAGATCTGACCTGTTTACTTATCCAGCTGTTTCACCACTTTTTTGCTGACGCAAACAACAACAAGCTTTTGCACAACTGTGGCATGAAAGACTGTATCAATTGTGACATTAAAGTATTTTTTTTGCCAAAGGTTGATTATTAATCCTGCTTAATCTGTTCTCTGTCTCTTGTCCATCAGCGGGAGTGCTCAAATTTCATTAAGGTGCTGCAGCCTTTCAACCAGACCCATCTCTATGTGTGTGGGACGGGGGCCTTCCACCCTGTGTGTTCCTACCTGGAGGTTGGCAAGAAACTAGAGGTACAGGTACAGGTTACATTTGTCTAAAAGCGATACTTGTGAAGGACCATTCGTGGTTGGGTGTGAGGGCATTTTGTGATGATTTACTAAGTACTTAAATGTGGTTGCATTTCGCTAAATGAAGTGGAAAATGACATACAGCGTTTCATAGTCTACAGGATTTCCAATACATCACTCTAATATGGAAACAATGTATGTGTGTTCATTTCAGAATGAACGAAGGAAATTGCTCTCACTGAGTCAGACTTATAAATGTGCGTTTCCTATTCATTACTCGGCTATTTACAGACAATTAGAGGCAGGAAAGATCTCCTAGAAAAGCCATCTACTTTATATAGATCATGACCTAGTAATGTCATTTATCTGATGGCTTTCCTAGTGTCGAGGTCACCCAGTCATAGAGAGCGATGAGATTTAAAGCTTTCATACTCAATCCCTTTTCTGTAAGGGTAAGAATTTCTTTAGATTTACAATGTGTCCATGTTTTCAACACTATGGCTATAATAGTGAAATACTTAGCAACCATGTAGACTAAAATGTAAATACCTTTCTGTGGGTCACAACATTTGTTCATTTTAATACAATACTACTGTGTTCTATCAAACAGCATGGCACAGCAAAATGTGTTGAATAATTTCCAACTCTTTATTTACCCGTGTAATTTGCATCTTTAACGGGCAAAGAAAATGTGGACCACTGCATTACAACCCCTGTAACTTGATGTCTCTTTATGTCCAGGACAACGTGTTCAGACTGGATCCTCTGGTAGAAAATGGCCGTGGGAAAAGTCCCTATGATCCCAAGTTGCTCACTGCCTCTATGCTAATTGGTAAGTTCAAACCGGAAACACTGCCTTTCTTCTGTGTGTCAGAGCAAGGTCATATAAAAACGTGGGAGTACTGAAAACACCCTGTGCCTTGCTCTTTCATTTAAAAGAATATATAGGGAGTTAAGTAAACGTGAATAACAGAACAGGGCATTCCTGTTATTCATTACAAGTGCATCTGCTCTGTAGTTTGTATTTACTCACTGGAAACCCCTCATTGGCAGGACTGTAAAGTCTATTTTAAATCTGAATATGCCTCCTTTAAGTGCTGGGCGTGCATGGCAGATGACACTTAATATAATTTTCTTTGCACTGAATCCTCATTTTTGGCAAATAAAGCATGTGAGCATATGGGCATGTCTTTCCTCCTTACCCCCAATTATTGCCAGTCACATTATATTATATCAAACCGTTTAACCTAGCAGATGGCTATTTTCCAGCCCATCACCCCAATCTCCTTTCACCCTTTCTCTCTCCCCTCTCACCAGCATTATTATGTACTCCCCCTGTCTCACACCTCTCTCCTGTCCCTCCTCATGTGTCCCTCCATCCGTTCACCCTTCCCCTGTCTCCCTTCTCAGCCCTGCCTGCTGTGTTAAAGTCAATTTCACACTCCTGATGTTCATCCCGTACATCACTCTCTGTGTTCTCCCAGGACTCCATGTCTATGTGAACTGCTAATCCCCTGAACAATTGCTCCGATTTGTACACCTGCATCAGAGGGGAGAAATCACAACTGAGTGTTTTCCCATCCGCTGTTACTAAACTAACCCAATTCATTCCTCTTACTCACAGATGGAGAGCTGTATGCTGGGACATCAGCTGACTTCATGGGGCGGGACTTTGCCATCTTTCGCACTCTTGGAAAGCATCACCCAATCAGGACCGAGCAACATGATTCCCGGTGGTTAAATGGTGAGAGAGACGAAGAAAGTCACTTGTAAAGTCTTTGATTGAGAGACCTGAGATTTTCGATCAAAGACTTTTACTTGATTATGCATGCAACTATTAGTTAGTTTATGTGCTTTTGGTCAAATGTATTATACTGAAAAAATGAAGTGGGTGTCGGTGATGCGAAGTCTAATGCTGCTTAACTCAACAAAGGATTGCCTCTTTTGTTTTCTATTTATACACAGTCTTAAACTTTTTCTTAAAATAAATACAGATAAAAACCGATATGGTTTTGTCCCAGAAAAAAACCACCCTAGAGAACTCTCTTGTTTTTACTCTTGTCTCCATGTTTTCTGTGACTTCAAAACAGTTGTTTATTAATTGATTATACTTGTGCTTCATTCAATGAACTGTATCTTTTTTGCATTGCTAAAAACATTGCAGCCTGTTTTCTTGGACAAGAGCATTACCCAAATATTGTTTTCTTTCCATTGGCTGCCTGTGGAGTTTAGATATTCAATATTACACTTTTTGTATTACTACCTGTTAAGCCCCATGCCCCCGGTACCGGGGGCAAAACGCAACATCTTGCAAGAAACAGCGTCTGAGGGCTACTTAACATTTAACAAACTATGAATGTGTCATACCCACTTAACGGGAAGAAACTCAGGGCAGCGAAGGCGAAACCAGACAACACACAACTTAGCTTTACGGGGCCAAAACGGCAAATACGTCTTACCTTTGCTGTTTTCTACTAGAGTGTATGAGAGCAACAACCCAGCTTCCGGTTTTGGGCATTCTAGCTGTGCATCACTCGATTCACCAATGGGTAATGTTTAGATGGACTTTAGGAACTTTCCCTCGATTCTATTTGCTCTAACGGTTAAAAACGGATGTCAATCATCAAAATCGACCCAGAGATATGGCAAATCCACCCAAATGACCCCAGAAGTGGGTTTATTTTTCTAAGTCTCTCTAAAAAGGTCAAATCTCACTTGTCACTTATCAATCTTGATACAGGGTACTTATTATATGTTATAGTTTTGATTCCTAAAGCTTTCAGTCTACCATCCCATCATTCAAGCGTGGTTTTCACTATAAGTAATATGTTTTTTTTGGACGGACACTATATTGACTTTTTTTTTTACTATGTTCAATCTGAATTTACTTTATAGTTTAGATTATTAATTTACCCCTTTTATAAGTGAAGATATAGTCAT
Source organism: Pseudochaenichthys georgianus (assembly GCF_902827115.2). Classification (NCBI taxonomy): domain Eukaryota; kingdom Metazoa; phylum Chordata; class Actinopteri; order Perciformes; family Channichthyidae; genus Pseudochaenichthys; species Pseudochaenichthys georgianus. The sequence continues at coordinate 26,480,170 of NC_047508.1, read as the reverse complement.
TTGTTCTGGGAATGTCATTTTCGAGCCTGAAACCTGAAAAACAGGCTTGGGGCTTAACAGGTTAAAAGGCTCTACACATTGAATTCCCTGAGTTCCTCTCTTAAAAATGTAAATATAACATTAATTTGCTCTCCTTATTGTCATCTTACCTCTTTAAATGTAGTACTACAATTGTAAGGACTTACTAGCACTATCCTGAAAAGGGATACATAAATGTACACTTTGAGACATATAATTGATATTTGTCTTGACTTACGTTATCTCAAATATATGTCTCTCAATGTGTGTCAGATCCCAGGTTTGTGGGTGTTCATCTGATCCCAGAGAGCGACAATCCAGAAGATGACAAAATCTACCTGCTCTTCAAAGAGAACGCGATGGATGGCGAGCACGCTGGAAAGGCCACACATGCTCGCATCGGACAGCTCTGCAAAGTATGCATCAATTCAAACACACACTTGCATGCCATAGCAGGCTCCGGCAAAGGAAACTACAGATGCCCACAAAGGGAGATAGACAAAAACATTCACAACACAAAGCGACATTATGGGAAATAGCTTCTGTATCTGTGAAAACACTTGACGGGTCTGAGTGTGAGTGGCTTTCATAATGGCAGGTTTCAGGGCCTCTTATCTGTGATTATTTTTAGCTTGGAGAAAGTGGGCCTTGTTGTGTGTGCTACAATCGGCCCCCGAAGACAGAAACCTGAGAGATACGTTAAATGTCAATAGAACCTGAGAGGCACAGATACTGTCAATGGCAGCAATGTTATCCTAATGCCAGGCTTTGGCACTGATTGGGGTTGCTACACCCTTTAGCTCCAGGGGATGGTTGTGTTTAATCACTGGCCTTGTATCAGCTTTCACGTTTCAAATCATATTCTTCTTCATCAAGCAGGAATTCACTGGGCTGACTGCAGATCAGCAAGTAATGCCCTTCCTCAACCTCTCAGTTAGCTGCATATCGTGCCTCTGTCATAACAGCCTGATTACCCAGTATGTCAGGAATCTGCTATGCTCAACAGAAGACAAACCAGCCATTATGCAAGATTTGGAATTCTGCCTGTGCCTATGCACATTCTAATTTACTGTCATAAATCAACACCAAGTAGGATACTTTTTTATGAGCCAGTACTTCTGCCTCTGTGTTTGTGTGCAATGTTCTGGAAAACAAATACCATACTCTGAAGCACACATACACATATTCTCGAGGTTTAATGGAACATACAGTACTCTAGAGACCAACGACATCGAAAAATCCATTATTAAGTAGTGGATGTTTGGTTAATGGACAGGTCTTAATCCACAACAAATGCAATAATTTACCAGAGAAACTGTCTATTGTAATATGGTTAATTCCTCATGATCTGATCTACAGTAGTTAAGCTGTTGCTTTGAAGGGAGGATGTGTTCTTACATGACTTTTTATTACGAGTTATCTGAAGGTTCCTTGGCATACACATCAAGTTTTACAAGTTTGAATCCCAATACTCTCCAACCAACAAAGGCATATTGTCATATATCCAATCTTTGAAGTGTAATCTCTTATATGAATGACAAGATTGTGTTATGCTGTGAAAGGCAGGGGAATGGCAGCATAAATTGCATAGGATGGGAAATTCATAAGTCCCTTTCCCAGCCAACGAGGAAAATCTGCACCTCATTCAACCACAGGGTAATGAAGCATTTATTCACAGCTTGGCAGTAGAGTATGAAATAAAGCAATACAATCCCCCCATTATGTAAGCAATGCTTTACATAAAGCTCCATATAAAAAGAAAAAAAAGGTTTTCTCTTGTAACACGATGAAATAATGGTATATGCTAAAAATGAAACAAACAAATGGTTATTGTTGAAATGTTTTTGTACATTTTAAATGAATGAACTGTGATCTTTCTAACAGAATGACCTGGGAGGTCACAGGAGTCTGGTTAATAAGTGGACCACCTTCTTGAAGGCTCGACTTATTTGCTCTGTGCCTGGCAGTAACGGAATAGACACACACTTTGACGAACTACGTGAGTTTCATACATTATTTCCTGAGGATTAGATATTTCATAGTGAAGAATGTGTTTATAATAAACATTGTCCTCTCTTTGGCTTTCAGAGGATGTTTTTCTGATGAGCACAAAGGATCCTAAGAGCCCAATCATCTACGCAGTATTTACAACTTCCAGGTATTGTGGCTAACATAGAAATAGTTTTGGCCATGATTACTTATTGCACATTCGTTGTTTTCAACCAGGAACTGAACTTTCTTTAACTGAGTCATCTGTTCTGCCCATTAGCAACATCTTCAAAGGTTCAGCTGTGTGTATGTACAGCATGACAGACATCAGGAGAGTGTTCCTGGGTCCCTACGCTCACAGAGATGGACCCAACTATCAGTGGGTGCCCTTCCAGGGACGTGTTCCCTACCCTCGGCCTGGCACAGTGATTACACTACACTTTTATCTTAATAATAGTCAGTGTGTTATAAAATGAGCCCTTTATGTCCTTCTATGTCATTCTTATGACAAATATCCCTTTTTTCTCCACAGTGCCCAAGCAAGACGTTTGGAGGGTTTGATACAACCAAGGACCTTCCTGATGAAGTTGTAACTTTTGCCAGAAGCCACCCAGCCATGTTTAACCCAGTCTACCCCATCAACAACCGACCAATCATAGTCAAGACAGATGTGGACTACCAGTTCACTCAGATAGTGGTGGACAAAGTGGAAGCAGAAGATGGCCAGTATGATGTCATGTTCATCGGCACAGGTATTATTTATTGATCAATTAAAATGAAGGATATGCATGAACTGCAGAGTGGATATTTGAAGATATTTGCGCTTTCATCACGTTCTAGATATGGGGACAATACTGAAAGTGGTATCCATCCCCAGAGGCTCCTGGCATGATCTGGAGGAAGTCCTATTGGAGGAAATGACTGTCTTCAGAGTAGGTTGCTTTTTATAATCTGCAATAATACTCCAGGTTAAAGTATTTTGTCTAATACCATTTTATTGATTTTCTTTTTTACAGGAGCCAGCCGCCATCACAGCAATGGAACTTTCCGTGAAACAGGTATAGATGTTATTTCTTATTGCATGTCAAAAATAAACTAAGCAACCCGTTTAGCAGAACACGATAACACACAAGGAGATCTTAATCTGATATAAGATAACAAGAACATATTTCCTCAGTAAAATACTTTAATTAAGGCTGGAGATAAGCCTCCTGGAATTAATTGAGGAGAACCTGTGGAGATGTGATATCATAATGAAAATAAACTACAATTTCTGTCTTAAAAATACAGTTTCTTAGAACATAAGAACTTTCCTCAGAGGTGACACACTTTTCTACTTTGACTGAATAATAGACACACACACTGTTGTTTTAAAAACTTTGAGATGAAAGAATTTATCGCACTGAGATCTCAATTGTTAGCTTTCAGGCAACAGTTAGTTTGTCAACTTAAATGGCAGGGAGAGACTAAAAGAGACAGGTAATTGACAGGTAGAAGGGTGTGGAGCAGGTGTAGTGAAATTGGTATGTCCACATTCCTGACTTGTCTTTTTGCTTTACTGACACACATAAGCTGAGGCAAGTTCTACTCAAAGCGCACCACTCAGCCAGATATAAAACCTACATTTAAGACGTAAAATATCTGATATTGAAAATTGACTTTCTCTCTCTCTTCTTCCTCCACAGCAACAACTGTACATTGGCTCTGACATTGGTGTGTCCCAGATGCCTTTGCATCGGTGTGAGGTTTATGGGAAGGCTTGTGCTGAATGCTGCCTGGCGAGGGACCCTTACTGTGCATGGGACGGCACCGAGTGCTCCAGATACTTTCCCATGACTAAGAGGTACTGAACACATCCTTCCACATTCATGCCACGTCGCCACCCTAATATTGTGTTTTACAAGCTGCCGGACACCTTGTACACGGTCTCTAATCTGCCCTGCAAGTTTTCCTTAAATTCAATATGATTCTTTGAACCTGGCACAACAGATACTTTATCATATCTGGCTAGGAATGCACATTGAACACACTGAAAGTAGCACAGACAGGATATGTGCTTCATATGAAGAGAGCACCATTAAGAGAAATGTGTATTTGTGTTTCGCATAAGAGTAACCTGCTTTAGATTTAAGCATTTACAAAACATGTTTGAATAATGCTTAAGAATTAGCTTTCTTTAACATAGTGCCTACATTTTACTGAAGTAGAAGCACATTATATAGAAGGCTTTTTACTGGTGTGATTGAGGACATATGCAGGCAGGCCGCGGTTCGAGCTGAAGCTGGAGCACTTATAGAGCAGGCTTTGTATATTTGCCAAAACCCCCTTAAGGTAGAGGGTCGTGTTTCTACCAGAGAGCCAGAAATATAACCTGCCTCGTGTGTTTACTGTAAACGAGACCCCATGTCAGTGATGTCTTTCGGCTGTCTGGGTGAACCAGGGGTGAGCTACAGTAGGTGTAAGAGGTTATGTGGTAGCGGACTGATCTGTATGTGTTCATGTGTGTGCTCTGTGTGCAGCCTCCCACTCATAGCTCCATAGCTCCATTGGGCTTATTGATTTGAATGCTCGCTGCACAGTATCCTGTTCTCGCTGTTAGTTGGACTCCAGAGTCCTGCATTCAAACACAAGATAAGAGAGACAAGAGAACACTTTTACCTCCAATTACCAACACACCCACACTGGGTTAGAACAATAGGAAGCAGAGGGGGAGACGATGCCAGTTTGCTTTGGTGTCTCCATAGCCTCTTAAATTATTGTTTACAGAAAATATCCTTAGCATTATGTTTCACTTTACTTGAAACTCCACCTCTTTTGCATCTACAGCCCAGAGAGATGACATGCTGAAATGATTGATTAGGTTTGCATTCCTTTGTAATTAAAGTGTTTTTAGGCTATGGGCTGCCCGCGGTTAATTTATCCACTATTTGCTGCACATCCAAACCACATTAAAAAACACACCTACACACACGAGTATTTTTGCACACACACATTAAAAGAAGCCGTTGTGTCTGCTGACTCATGAAGGTGTTCATATTTATGTTGCTGCAGGAGAACAAGAAGGCAAGATATCAGGAACGGAGACCCGCTCACACAGTGCTCAGATCTGCAACACCAAGGTACATTATAGAAAGAAAATGCATTTTACAAACTATGGTATTACGAATGCAATATGTCATAACATTTATTTTTATTTCAGATATTATTACTTTTCATTATTTCCAAATGATATATGGATAAGAGCTTTCTCTTAGGATTTGTTTATTTAACATACAATTGTCCTAAAGCTGCTTCTTTCCTCAAGCGATCAAAACATTAAAGAAGAATGTGAATGTGTTTGTGTTTATGTGTCTCTGGTGGTGTGAAGATTAGAGTCCGTCCATGTGAAGCTTCTAATTAAAATGGTCAGGATTCCTCTCTGTCGCCAAGCCGCACTCCACTGCCCTGTTTGTGGTGTTAGTCCAAAAGCAGGACTCATACTGGTGTCAAATGACTGTGATTACACTTTCCTTTCATGTAACTCAACAATATATTTTTTTAAAACAGCGTTAACAAAAGCTTCTGATTTGTGGAGGAGAAATTCACACAAAAATGTCCTGTACCTGATGCTTCCCACTCAGTAGGCAGCAACACTTTTAAATACACATTTCAATGAGCCACAGCACTCTATAAAGAAAAGGATAAAAGATTGGAGAATTTAAAACAGCATTTAGGAGATCAATCAGTGGAACACTGACTCAATAAAAATGCACCTTCTTCCCATATCTTAGCTACAGCCCATTTCCTCCAAGGACTGCCTCCGTGGAGCGAGCTGCCTATTGTGCATGATTAAGTGTGATAAGAAAATAGATGGTATAACGCGTCAAGATAAAGTAAAATTAAAAATATAACCAGGCCCCTATCTTATAAAGTACTATCTTTCAGTACTGTTTACATTCATTCAGTCGGAGAAAAATCAGCCAGTTTTATACAGAGAGTCACTTAACATCACAATATTTTCTGCAAAAGTTATTTGCTTCCACAAACTTGGGTGTGTAATATATTCTCTTGTTTCATCTAGATGAACTCAGTGGGCAGTCGACTCTCCTGGATAAGACTGTGTATGGTGTGGAGAACAGCAGCACTTTCCTTGAGTGCAGTCCCAAGTCCCAGAGAGCCGTGACATATTGGCAGTATCAGCGCTCTGCTGATGACCGCAAACAAGAGGTGGGACATATGTCACAACACACTTCAACTGTTTAATTGAAATAGAGATACAATGCAAAGCAGACAAAGAACTTAAAACTTTAAAATGTAAAATAACACAGTATCTTATTAATATTTAATTCTATCATTTAGTAAAAAAAAAAATATGAATCAAAACAGCAATAAGGCATAGCTAATTATTTTTTGGGGAAATGTTGAAGCTTTTATCTTAATGATCAATGTCTTTCTCTCTGTCTATCCAATTTTCTCATACTATAGGTTCAATCAGAAGAGCGTTTCATCCGCACAGACCAAGGCCTACTGATTCGAACACTCCACAAGAAGGATTCTGGGATTTATCTGTGCCAGGCGGTGGAGCACGGCTTCATGCAGACCCTCCTGAAGGTGACCTTAGAGGTGATTGACACAGAGCGCCTGGAGGATCTGCTCCATCGGGATGAAGAGGCAGCAGCCAGCGTACCTGCCCCGCATATTCCCCCACCTCAAGAAAGTCCCAATCAAAAGCTGTGGTACAGAGACTTCCTGTCTTTGGTCAATCACCCGACTCTGAACAGTGTCGACGAGTTCTGTGAGCAGGTATGGAAGAGGGAGAGAAAGCATAGAAAACAGAAAGCTCACCTAGTTCAGCAAGTACAAATACACCAGCAGCAGCAGCAGAAGGTGGTGAGCCCTCGCGCCCACATGCACGCTCAGGGGCTGGCTGCCAAGTGGAAACACCTGCAAGACAGGCAGAAGGGACGCAACCGCAGGACCCATGAACTGGAGAGGGCCCCCCGCAGTGTCTGACTTACAAACCCAGACTTTTAAAACCCATACCTTAAACCACACCCTCATCCTGTAACCCGATTAACCTACCCACATTTCTCCTTCATATCGAGACACAGACATCTTCCTCAAAGACTGGGTAGAAAAGTTAAACTGGAAAAAGGTAACACTATCCTGATCTGCCGGCTGGTGGGTTCTGTGCGTGGGCAGCCATGTTTACAGTACGGCACTTCAGAGGACCGTAGGAAACCATGGGAGCATATTATCTCAGCCGGCCTCTGTGGCCTGAACACTGCGGAGGGGCAGTGTCAACCAGCACAATAACTGGATATACATAAACCCACCCTACAGACATGACTGACTCCACGTTGAGATGGCAATGGCATCGTCTCATGGCATGCTAGTTAGGTGTCTTTATCAGTGTGAAACTAAGTAGATACCTAAAAAAAAACCTGATCATGTTTTTTTTTACTTCACAAATATGAAAGAAGAGGAGGTGGGATTACATTATAAACAGTCTGGAGAGTAAATGGAGTGGCAGTGGAATTACAAGCACAACATAAGTGAAGCACAAATGGGATATTTTGTCACTTTTGGTATTATATATGGTTAAATATGTCAACACTAGAAGATGCCCAGGCACTGCAAGAAACTAGGAGCAACTGTCCACATTTTTCAGTGAATTCAACCATGTAGCTACGATGTGTAAATACTGTATTCTGTGATATCTCCTCATTATAAAGGGAATGGCTTGCAGTTGTCTAGTTGCTTTAGATTGTCATCCCAGAAAGTACATTTATTTAAGAAAAAGTCTTTCGACAGCAGTTGAAAACAGGGAGATGTTGTACTTGTCTGTTTGTCTACGCCCTAGATAAGCTTTTCAAACAAAGTCAAGTTTTGTTATTCTGTTTTGTTTATGTTTTCATCAGATTCCTTCCAGTGTCAGCAGTCGTTAAATTGACTGTCAATTCATACGGATGTCTGCATCATCTCAGTGCATAAAATGTAATGCTGAGTTCTTCCATGTTCATTTGATTTGCATAGACTTTGTCACCACTATATATATTTATTGATATACCATTATGTACATTGTGAAAATATTTTCCTCATTAGCTTGATTAATCTGATTTACAGGACCAATCTCTTAAAATAACGGTATTATTTTTCACTTAATGTGGTAAGACTGGAAGTTATTTATCAATATTGGTCAATATCACATGCATTACTTATCAAATGCACTGAGCAATAACCGACTATCCCAAATGTATTTTTCTTCCACATGTATTGCCACATATTCATATTCTTCAAAGGCAGAGCAGTGTAAAAACTTCAATTCACTGCACGTTACATAAAAAACAAGTTTTTCTGATTATAACAATACTTTGATTATACAATGCACACAAACCTGGAATGTAGCTGTGAACATTTTGTAAATATAAAATACGATGGTCTATGTTTGACAAGTATCACACTGTGTACTAGTGCATGTGAATACTATTGTAGAGTTCCTGTTTTGCTATAGCGTTGATATAGTCTGGTGTTGTCACCGTAATTGTGTTGTTTGCTAATGCAGTACACAATATTAAATATTTCAAAGATGTACATACTATTTCTGTAAGACTCTTAACTGTATAATTGATCATTCCGGAGGTAGGTATTCATAAATAAATATATAAACAAGATCGAAACAGGATCTCACTGAGGTTTTAAAACGCCCACAGACCTGTTAACAACAATTAAAAAAAACAACATGGAACACTGTTAGTTGAGCATTGCAACACATCAGTACATCAGAGGACCTTGTCTGGTGAGTGTTTGCAACCCTCATATGCTTCGGAAACTGTGACGGAAAAGATGAGAAACAACTGGAGCCGTTGAAAAACGATTTAAGGCTAACAAGACAAGTTCAACATCAGAATTGTGCAACTTTCAGGAGAGATGGACATATGATAAGATCCTCATTATAAAGACAAAAAAAATGGTACCTCGTTGCATCTGTCTTGGACATACGGTGAAAGTGAGGAGATGAAGTGCTGCTGCTGCTACTGCTTTTAGGAAAGATGATGATGATGGTGGTGATGTATTCTACTGATCTAATAAATGTCTCTTCATGAAGTGTTGGTTTCATTAAATCTATTTGTATTGGTGTCCTGCGGGTATCATAGGATGTGGATAGTCAGAAAAGTTTCCTTTAGCTAGATGATCAGATTACATTTTGCACCACCTTGCTGAGTATATTACTATAATATTGTGAAAACCTTTTATAACCTAACATTTCGGACAGTGATTTACTTCTGTGGTTGTCTGTTTTATCCATACAAGTAAATCATACTCACATCATGGAATAGTATAAGTAATGATTTTCCAAGCAGATATAATTAACATCACAGATAATATATGACAAAATTAAATTGGTTAAGGAAGAATATGAGTTAGTTCAAGTGCTTATTATATCATAATATGTGAAAAGCTAAGCTATGTATTCCTACTATGATGTGCTGCAGGCAGTAGAAGAATTACTGAAAGTTATTATAGACGTTAATGTGATGCTACAGTATGTGAATAATACATAAGGTTCCATACAAAAGAATCCCCTGAAGCAAAAGCTATACAAAAAAACAGAAAGCCAACATCTTGCAACCAAATATCAGCTCTCCAGGACTTGTTGGAACTTTATTTCAGTAGATCTGGCAACAAAATATGAACTGTGTTTTACTACTGCCATCTGGTGGTTATACTAGGAAATCACAAACAGTATACACCCCTACATTGAAAAGTGGATATTTCACATTTTTCATCTGCTTGTATAGTTATGTTTGCTATAGGTGCTTGGTATAGATTATGTCATGAGGCTGCAACAGACTAGTTTTATCACAATAGAGCTTCTGTTGACACATTTGGTCACCTTTCATCCAAGGTCAAAGGTCAGTGAACATATGGCTCACCTGGGCTTTGACCTTGACCTGTGTAGTCACTTTAACTGGTGCTGTGGGAGCTCATGAGCTTGATACTTCCTCAGAAACTTCAAAGGAAACAGTATTGAGAGGTTCTAGTGTTCAAAGTGGTAGTAGATTGGAGAGCACACACACATCCTTTGTGAGCCTGCTCTTGGCCATGGTCAGACATGACTATACATTTATTTTAGAGCCCGGAAACAGTGTGTTATATCATACTATAACAATATTTAAGGATCATTATAACCTCATATCCAATTTTGGCATTTACATTTAGATATATAAATTGCAAATGCAGGGAATGTTTGGGCAGATAAAGATACAGAAATCAATGCAAAAGTGCAGCATATAGTACCCACTTTGATCATGTCATAATTTAAGCGAAGTAAAGTCTTTTTAAGAGTTTATCCCCATCTGCCAGCATACACAAATCTCACTGATTGCTCTTTGTAGTCATACCGTAACACAGAGCTTGACTGCCCCCCGGTGGCTGTGGGGACCTCTTTCGATTCGGTTCATCTCAAACATCCCACTCTGTATAATGGAAAATAGCAGTTCCCCCTTTGAGTCCAAGCCAAGGCCATGGATGAGTGAGTAAGACCGCCCTGACACACACACAAAGGACCACTACACTCAATGGAAACACTGACACATGAGTGACAGAGTGGGAGAGCGGGAATGCAGAGTTTAGGGTAGAAGCTAATAACCTTCTGGCTGCTGTTTGCATTGCACTGAAATATCTTGTACTTTGCTAAACTGTTTTTTGAAAGTAAAGTAAAACTGTTTCAGTTTTGTGTCAGAATCTTTTGTAAGCGTTGCGTTCATCACACAAGTCAAAGTCAGAGTCAAAGACAACTTTATTGTCAATCTCAAAATATGTTTGTACACACAGAAAGGTCCAAATACTGTTTCCCACAGTCCCGAGGTATAAACTCACACATTAAAATGCAAGAACACTCACTAATTTATAAACACAAAATAACCATTTACTTAAAGTAAGCAGGATATATAAAAAAGATAATGTACATAGTGCAAATGGGAGTGCAACATTTTCCATAGCAGCGTAAAAGTGACTGGTGCTGGATTGTTTGTGTCCGTGTGTGTGTGTGTGTGTGTGTGTGTGTGTGTGTGTGTGTGTGTGTGTGTGGTGTGTGTGTGTGTGTGTGTGTGTGTATGTGTGTGTGTGTGTGTGTGTGTGCGCGCGTGTGTGTGTGTGTGTGTGTGTGTGTGTGTGTGTGTGTGTGTGTGTGTTTGTGTGTGTGTGTGTGTGTGTGTGTGTGTGTGTGTGTGTGTGTGTGTGTGCGCGTGTGTGTGTGTGTGTGTGTGTGTGTGTGTGTGTGTGTGTGTGGGGGGGGGGGGGGGGGGGGGGTGTTACACAAGAGAGTAATTGCAATTCCGATAATATCAATTAAAGTGAAAACACATTTTTGGAGGAGACACATGTACACATAATACACAACAAACGTTTATTATCAAAACTGAAGTATAGTTTACTTAATGGGTAAAACCATAATATTAAAGTAAAACAACAATTGAAAAAATCTGACAAGTTTGTAGAAAATGAATAAGTATAGGGAGTTTCAATGAAACTTGAGTGTTATGACTCACCTTGTTTCATCATGTGTAACTCATCTTGCCTCAGCAAAGTAGGTGTACTGTATCTGGCAGCCAGCTGAGTGTAAGATCACATGTTAGCATGCAGACACGCCAAGTGCATTAGACTCTTTTCCTCAGTCACTCATCATGTTTTACTGATGTTGCATCCTTTACTGCCGCTATGGGAAATAGGTATGGGTGTATTCCCATCTGGAGGCTTGGTAAAAGTGAAATGGAGCAGAGATACCCATTCATTTTACACCAGTGACAATGCCCTGGGTTGATGCTTCACTAGGCCCAGAAGAGTCCTGCTGAAGACATGCACTCATCACTGGTGCGTTCCAGCTGCCCTGTTCACCTGGAAGATTAATGGAAACATTCCAAAACCAGAAGATTCAGCACCAAGTTTCAGCATGCACATCTTTATTTATATTTTTTGATCATAACGCAAACCACACATGGATACTCCCAACATTTTGTATTTTCCTAAAGAAGGACACACCACACAGCTGGGACCTTGAGAGAGCTGCATCTCCCTCAGAGCCCCCGTGCAGCCAAACACGACCCACTCAGCGACAACATGTCTGACATTTACTCAACTAAAGAATGACCCCTGGCAGCACCAAGCCCATTAGCCAGGCGAGGAATAACATTCATATCATATGTCATACCTCTGTTCTGGCACCTTATAGCAGAGTATGGTCTATCACAGTGCTCTCAGGGTGAGGTAATGATCTATTCGGTTCCTTCCAGCTGTCACGCTATGGCTGTCACTTATCAAAGCCCTGTAGATTTCTGGCAGGGTCCCTCTCTGAGTCATTGAGTAAATACTGTAGTAAGTGTGTGTGTGTGTGTGTGTGTGTGTGTGTGTGTGTGTGTGTGTGTGTGTGTGTGTGTGTGTGTGTGTGTGTGTGTGTGTGTGTGTGTGTGTGTGTGTGTGTGTGTGTGTGTGTGTGTGTGTGTGTGTGTGATTGGGTGGGGCATTTTAAAGTTATTTTATGGACTTAATTTTCACGTGATAGGAGACGAGAGTGACTATCATTTATGAATACATTTTTTGAAGCACACTCAGGTTGTGTGTCTGTGTGGGCTTTCCTCCATCAGACGTTGGTAGTGTGTTAGTCTTGTGTTAGCATGCAGGGGCACATTCATTGCGTGGGGTAAAACAGAGGACAGAGTATTTAACTGTGGCAGCTTGGCAACGGTGGTGCTGGTGGTGTGCTGTACAGTTGGCAGTGTCTCTCTGCTATGAGTGACAGCAGTGAACAAGAGGTTTGCACAATGACAAGACCTTTAGCTCATTTCCTATGTGGACAAGACCTGCTCTCATGTTATTTTGTATATGATGTCGTATAATGTATTCATGGTGCAGTCTACTCACTCTTGAGGAATGCATCTTAATTCACATCGGAAGTTTTACAATACATGCCAATCGAATCATACTATAACACTAAATGTATCTGTGTGGCTATGAGTGTGTGTTTGTTTATTAGTTTGATTATCTGGCCAAGCCTTGGGCCGATCTACTTGGCTAGGCTTAGTGTGTGAGTTGCTGAGGACCCAGGGAAATACACTGTCACTGTCGTTTTTTATTTTCTCTGTAAAGGGTGATACAAATGAGGATGTGTTTGTTTGTCAGTGAGTATGTTAACAATGTTGCAATGTATCCATACAGTTACAGTACAGATTCCTAAGGTCTGAACTCTGACTTCCTTCCAAGTCTTTTATCAAACCTGGAAGCCATCATATTATCAATGGAGCTTTTTCACTTTGTATTTTGTCGTGTTGCTACTGTAAAGTTGTGCATAGACTCATTTCATAAACGAAGAAGCAGCAGCCTGAACACATCTAAAAGGAGATATGCACTAGTATATCATAATTGACAAATGAAACAATAACCTGTTTTCTTTTTAATTCGATATTTCACATTAAATGAAATTAAGCAGGAATTATTTTTATAAAAAAGACACAAGCTGAGCACACACACACACACACACACACACACACACACACACACACACACACACACACACAAACATATCAAAACCTCATAATCCAGAGATGATACAATTATACATTGAATTGTGAACACCGTAAGTATTTTATTGGTTTCCATTAAGTTCGAAATTGAACTGTAATTTTCTGCCTGTCATCTTAAACGTTATAATCACAATGTTGACAGTTCACAACTGAAAAACTTGTTTTCAAATTAAATGATGCGCTGTAAATGATCCCACCAGACACTTGATTTCTCGAGGCAGTTTTGGAACATCTTACAGATCAAGTGAACAAAAGAACCGGAAAGTATTTTTCTTTCTCCACCTTTACTAACTCACACTTGACTCATGGAGTGCACTTATAAACATGCAATTACATTTAAATAAACTTCACCATGAATGGTCAATTACCCTAAGAGTGTTTGTAAGCTGCTGGAATTGTTTATGCAGTGGCAATGATGTACAAGCCCAGTAAATCACTTTATGTGTACAGTACTGTGGAATGTAATTGTCTCGAGACAGTCCAATATTAGCATTGGCAAGCATGTGAGTCTGGGTGAATGTGAACGTTTATTTACTACGTCATGGTCACATTTATTTAGGACAATGTAGTTTAACACAATGCAAGAACCAAATCACAGTTGCCAATTCTTGTGAGAAGTATTAGTAAAATGTGTATTATACACAATGGAATTAAGTAAAAGGTACAATCCAGGAAAAATATATCTGATTATCGTTAAAGGCCTCAGGGGAAAGGGTGTTTGCCCATGCAGATATAAGATAAAGGAATAAAACGGGGGGATGTAAAAAAGCTGCTGAAAGGAGGTGATGAGATACGATCAGACAATACATGAATGAGGCATCAGGCTCGACCTTAGTTGCCCTGACATGGGTCAAAGGTCGGTGCACCAAAAAGTGGAGGTCAATTTATCCAGAGAAATGTGTGTAGCTAGCCTGTCTGTGTGACTCTTGCCTGCTGCTCCCTTCCACACGTCTAATCTGTAATTGATTGAGGTCTGTTTTAGCGGGGTTATGCTGGAGCTCCTGGAACACATCTCACAGTGAAAGGCTTAGCTCACTGTCATTCTGGCTCAGCCCCGCTTTCACAAGGAGGATAACGTATAATTCACTCTTCATTTGAAAATATCACAGTTAATTAAATTGTACATTCTAAGTTATGTATATAAATGTGACCATAAATACTTTCCCTGAAAACAACTAAATATTAGAAATTGCCAACACTTTGTGAGAATTTGGAAGTATACACACACAAACCCCAAACTCAATATCTGCTTCCTCCCACACTGCATGTGAAAAATGTGTTGATATAATCTGTGATAAATTAGGGACATAGACATTTAAACATTCATTACCAAAATTCATCTTTGTCACCAAGGATTTGCCATTTTCTCATAGAAATGTGCACTATACCACCTCCATATTCTTGATGTGAAATGTCGTTACGCTATCTCAGCCAAGATGTATTTTTCTTTTCACTATATCTGTAAAGCGTCTTTGAGCACCTGTAAAAGCGTTAACAAAATAAATCTATTATTATTATTTAAAACTTTCAGCAGCCAAACAAATATTTGTCAGCTTACATTTGAATGTCTGAATATACTACAGAGGATCACAACATTACAAAGCAGAACTAATGTTTTAAGAATAAGGAATGCACAATTCCAACTAATGTCTTTAAAGTTTTATTTTTCTTTCAAACAGGAAAAGGACATACAGGAGCACATACAAGACTGACGCTCCTTTAGCATTGAGAAAACAAATTCCATACATTTCAGGCAAAAACCCTTGTGCTTGCCCAGTCTAGTTGTTGCTGATAGAGCATATTTACCTGTACAAATGTTGTTTTTCTGTATCAGACATGCATTCCTCACCAATGTAAAGCTGTGGCTGTTCTATCTTGTTTCACAGTAAAACATTGCTTTTTAGTTTACACCTATATTGATTTCTTGGACATGGTTTTCTGTCTTTGCATCGCAGGATAAAAAGAACTTAATTTAATTAATCCCAGTGGAAAACTGTCTTGTTACAGCAGCCAAGTCCCGTCAATCATAGAACAGACACACAAGAGTTGCTTTAGGCACACTGGTAGATAAAATCCAGGTGTCATGTTATGTTCAAATGTCTCAAGGCCTGGTCTTGATAGCTGTCAGAAAGTGAAAATCATTTTGCAGCAAAAGGGCCAATTAACCATTGCTTTGATTGCAGGTGTTACCCTCAAGGTGTTTTCTTGTCTAAATGTAACCATTAGCTTACCTTTTCATGTGGTAAACAAATGGAAATAGCACATCTGTTTTCTTCTGTTGCCACATTATCCAATTAGTGGTGGGGAAAGACATTTTCTTAACCACCGCATATGCTTTTCACAATGCAGTGCGAGACTGTGTTGATGAGTATACTCCACACTGGCTCAAAATATGTTACCCAAAACAAGTGTGTTTTATTCCAGGAAAAGTGACATTACGTGTTGACTTAATTGCCTTTGAAAACCCCAATGTTTACCTCCGGTCAGTTACACAGTCAAAGCGGATCTTGCAATGGTTTTTGTGGTATTGTAAGTCCAGTAATTATGGACACATGGAGTGACAAACAAAGGCGGTGGAGGTTACATGGAAATGAAGTCAGACAGTGCAGACACCCGTCTTCTGGCAGTGCTCTGATTAGTGCCACACTGGCGTCAGTCTGAAACTGTAGCTTATTAATGGTTTTATAGCTTATACGCTTTATTTTTTATGTGTAAGCTTTCTTGATGTGGAACTTTAGTTGATGTTTTAGTTGGAGGGAAGAAATATAATTAAATTACTACAAAAACTTGAAACAGGAACCATATAACTACCTGTAAAACCTTTCTTTCTTACACTTAGTGTTGTATATATATGTATGTACAAATATGAAAAATATTCATTTAAGAGATACCAGCTGTGGAAAAACAAAAAAGTCTACATTTTTCGAGGTTAAGGTACTGCCCACCACATTCTTGTGTGTACATGTGTGCATAAACATGCCTGAACATACAGTATATCAGCAGGCGTGTGTTTCTCTGGAATATGTCTCATGGTGATCTAAATGATTGCCAAAGGTTATTAATCAGAGTTGAGAAGAAATGTAAACTAAGTGACATCTGCAGATGGATTAACAGGAGATTGTGACACAGGTCACTGGTGCCATTTAAAGCAGTCATCGTGATATAGTGTAGGTTATAAGGTTAGCTGATAGTTCTGGCAGAATGAACCGCACATCTGTAACAAACATTAGCCCCTGATACCTTCCGCACAATTCGCATCTTCCCACTCACATTCTTACCCATGTTTGACAATGACAAACACATACTGCATGTCAGTGTGTAAGCAATGGATGCAACCTTGCAATGTAGTTAGTATTGAAAGGCTGTCTCACTCTGTCCTCTGGATAATAAGGTCTGAGTTCAGAAAAGGACAAGGTGTTGATGTGAAGCGTGTCTGGCATTTATAGGAGGAAGAAATGCAGGAAACAACACACTAGCCCATAATTTACTCAGCGAGCCTAACTAACAGATACTCCCAAAGTATGACTCACACTCTTAATTCATGGATCTGGATACTGCAAGTACTTTTTGCAAGCATTTGACCTCAATTAAACTAATTTTGTTTACAATTTATGTCATACATCAAACAGGGGATGTTTTTTTATATGGCTGAATGTTTATTTGTCAGATTGGTTGAGCAATTCATGTCAGGGTTTAGAAAGGAGCTGGCCTTAATTGGTCACAGACAATCAATCCACACGGGATTTGGAGGAAACCATACTGCTTCTGAGCCACTTCAAAGCAGATTGTCCGAAAATGGAGGCAGGGAGAAAGGGCTACAATATTCCCCTTGTTGCAGCAGCACACGGTGGTCCTGCCCTGGAGCAGGATGGGAGCGCTCTGGTTCAATTTACGTGTCGCTATTCATATTTCATAAACATTGAGAGGTACGGATAAACACACCTAAGAGTGGTGCACTCATACACACCGAAGGGCAAGGTATAACATGACATCCCGCAGACACACAAAGCAAAGTTGTACTGCCAGTTTGGTCTATTTCATGAGAGGTTTTCTCTAATGTTGTCTGAATTGATGCAATGTACAATTCTGTTGTTTCCCAATAGTGATCCAAACTCTGCTGTTTTCCACACATCTGTACCCTTGTCTTAAATTAAATGTGTCAGTCATTTCTCTGTGGGAATACATCCCAAACCAGTCAGCTAGAAACAATTGGCATAAGTACATGTTGAGGCAGATGTTTAGTCTATTCTTTTCACCCACCATTATTATTATACTTATACTAACAGCCATCAGAGCACAAAAACTAGAGTATCAAGATGGATTTTCAAGCCTGGTTTTTCAACCTTAAAACTAAACACACTTAGGTCACTATGTATTACGGACAACAATGTACACACATATAAATGGGTACTTCCACATGTACATGAGCTTTTCACCCCGTGCTCATGAACAAAAACATGACAAAATTCACCTGAAAGAGCAAACACCTGTTACCATGATGATGGATGCGAATACACATGAGACCAGATGGTCACTTCCACATATCACTCCAGAGGCATTAACCATTCCTCCTCTTCATCATCTGTGACTGCATAACACTGGCCTGGGCTGTGTTTCCCATTACTGCCTAAGATATATGCCCTAAGAGATGAATCACAGGAAGCGAAGAAAACCAAATGCTGGCCTTATAGCGTCTTTGATAGGGGTTTAGTGACCACCTGAGCTTGGATGATACATTGAGCTTTCTGGTATTATATTTGGCAGAGAAAATGTATTCACCACATTTTGTTGCCATGGACACTCATGCAAAACGGGCACCTACCTACTGTAGGGCCTTACCTGTGGGTTTGCGGCACTCAGTGGGGGAGATGTGGGGAAATAATGGAGTGTTACAGAATACATACAGACCTCTTTCTACTTCTCTTTAACATATGTTAAAAGTGGTTACACGTATGATTTCATATGCATGAAGGTGTGCACGGTGGGTTTTATACTCAATGTTCGCACTCAGCTGACACAGCTAAGCCAAACATAACACACCTGGCCTCTCAGTGGAGGCGGCCCACACTTAATTTGTTCGTTTGTGGCGTACAGTGAGTCCCTCTCGCTGCATGGTATCACACACAATGCAACATGAGCTCTCTAGAATACAGAATTTACAAACCACACAGACACGATAAACATTGGTGTAGACAGTCAAGTGATATAAAATATTGTATTGGCTGATGTATGGCAAGGAAACAAGATCCGCTTTAGAATTCTGACTGATGTCTCTGTGGTCAGTATGTGCCGTGGGGACAAACTTCCCTGGCCATATGATAGCCACCTGTGTAAACGGTCTAAGTATCTAGTGGCTCTGAAACACACGATCCTCAGACTGCTGCTTCTGTTGCCGTGGGAGACCAGGGACGTAACCTCCCTTTAGCAGAGGGGAGCTCAGCAGGTGATCAGTGGCAGACACTCACTAACATGAAAACAGTTTCATGCATAAATGCATAAATGCACCTACACATACTCACATACTAACCTTCACCCACTTGAGTCTATCTTGCTTTTGATGTCTTTATTTTCCCTTTCTTGCTCTCTTACACTGTAACTCTGCAGGTAAACACTTGCATTGACATAAGCACTGTGTATGTTAGGAGGGTGGAGGGCAGGAGGAGTGTCTGTCTCTACGGGTCAAAACAGGAGGTGAGGGGGGCTTCTGTTGAACACAGCATTAACATGAATGAAAATATTTTCTGTGTTCAGAGAGCATGAAAGGGGAGCCGCCAGACGCTTGGACATGGCCTATTCAAACAAACACCAGACATCAGCACTCAATCAAAAAGTATTTTCACATACACCGGCTTTCTAAAACAGCAGCTAAAGGAAGATTGCATTTAGTGATGTGACAGGGTGCAGGTTAGATTCTGTGACCTTGAAGTTGCAACTTAAGAAGTTGACAGAGTTCACAGAGCTCAGGTAGTGCAGTGTAAATAAATCCGCAGTGCAGTACATGCTGAATACAAATTCTAGGTATTGTTGGAATCCCAGGGACGCACATGAGGGGACAGAATTTCAATGGAGGTGGAAAGAAAGTAGGTGTGTGGCTGCTGTGTAGGAGTGCTGCATAGCAAGGCTAGCACTGTCAGAATCATACTAATGGAAACATCAAGGGGCAGAAAGTTTAACACAAATCAAGAAAAGGGGAGGGCAGCGGGGACAGAGGGATGGTTGAAACTGATTCGGGAGGTGGGGGACTGAGCTGTTGATGTTTCTGGTCTGAGGCAGATTTCTGACTGATTACTGCTATTAGACTGGGTGAAGGAAGGAGAGACCCATTCAGTCACTGTGGGGCCAATGTGAGTCAGTGGAAGCTGTGCCAACTGGTGGATGTGCATTAGCCTCCTTAAATGGCTATCAATCTGAGGCAAGGGCTTAAGAGATCGGATATGAACATCTTCCGGCGCACCTTTCAACAGGATGCAAGGCTCAAATATGCTATTAGGTTTGAACTGATGAAATTGTGTGTCACAGTCGGATCGTGTCAGCTCCATCTGAAGCTGACGTTGAACAGTTGTCTAACCCTCAACAACAGATGAGAGTCTATAATTGAACCAGGCGAAGGAATAACAGAGATAGTGTATGTTACGAGACCTTCTCAAACACAAAGTCCTTCTGTTATGGCGGGGAACAGGTGCAACGTGGGAGTTGAAGTCATCAGATCTCAGGGTGGTGTAAGGGAGTGAGGGTGCAGCTGCTACAGCCTAATGGAGTCATTTCCAACTTGGCATTACTGTGTGTGGCTTAATTCAAAGGCTGGCCTTTTTTTGATGGGTATATATTCACACTCACACTCACACTGTGCCTAAATCTCCCTCCCCCTTTTCATTCTATTTTTTCAGAAATAAATACATAATGCTGCATGAAGCTTTGGTTTTGGTGCATTTTTACATTTGCCGTAAATCAATGTGGATTTAAATTATGAGTGAGGATTACCACCGGGAAGTGTTCTTGTTAAATTCTTGTCTTGCAAAATAAGAAACACTTTTAAATTAAATCAGACATATTTGAGAAAGGAAATGTATCTTTTTCAGACTGATGGAATGTTTCTATGTTAGGGATCAGCATGACTTAACGTCGGTGTCACCACACAGCTAATCCGAAAGAGACAAAGACATTGAGAAACAGATGTATTACAGAGGGCTTTAAAGAGAGAAAGCGCTCTACTCAAGTAACTGGACGCCTGTGGGATATGTGCAAAATTCAATAATGACTCCAGTCACATCTTGTCTATTTCTTTCTTTTTGAGTGTGTGGTTGCTAATCATATTCAGAAAGCTGTGGACCGTGAGACAAAACAAAAGACTACACGGACAAAACAGCAGACTGCATATCAATGAGTTCAACATTTATACACAGTATATATATGATAACTGAATAACTGTACTCACACAGAACCACACAATCAGTAACAACATACAGTAGCAGAAACACACAGGCAAAAGTATAAAAAATCCAAGCATGAAATGATACATTACAATTTAATTACTAGATTTCACAGAAGTAAAGATTGTGGGAGGTTGGTAGATAAACAGAAGCAGAGATTAAATGAGCGGGGCATGAAAGAAACCTTGTACTGGAAATCCATGGTAACAGTGATAATGACTATTCACATGGAAACAAACACAAAGACAGCAATAATTGAAAATGAAAGAAGAGCCAGAATAAAGAGGCTGAAAATCTTGGCTCAGGTCTATGCTAATGCAGTGGAGGCAAGAGAAAAAAGAAAGTGCTGAAGGAGGAGGGAATGAGGAGTGGAGAAGCAAGGGGTGGTCTGTAGAGTGACATGAGAGGCAGTACTTCTCTCAGAGGAGAGCTGGGGTGAGTCTAACTGAGCCTGCCTGGGAGACACAGCACACTTAATCCAGCTGCCTGGGAGGGAGAGCGAGATCTCAAGACAATCTAGAAAGAAGGAGCAGGCAACTTGCAGCTGATACACACTCCCCTCATTACCAACCACACACTCACACACAGGCTTTTCCTCAGGCACACCACACTGGGCAGGTGGCCTCTGCTCAGATCAGTAGCTGTGGTAGAAACCATCTTAACTGACTCACTGAGGTTTGGATCCTCCCTGACCGTGGGAGTGTGAGCAGAGTTAGGAGAGCTTCACTTTCCTCCCCAGTGCAGAGGGACTGCACGCCAGGCACGAGGCTCCCCTACTCCTCCCCTCTCCCACTCTGCCTTTTCCTGGGCTAGCGTCCAAAGCATGACTGGCTCTAGTGGACCCACAAGGAGGAACGCAGCCTGAGGATACAGTAAAGCAGCTCCAGCCCTGCCTGCCTGCCTGCCTGCTGGGACACACAAATGCATTGAGTTTTTAAAAATCAGCTCACACACCTCTGTGGGATTCACAGACTTGAGTTTTTTTTTTATCAACAGATAAGGAAGACTGGATTTAAACTGGGCATAAAGACAGACAAACAAACAGACGGACTGACATATGGACAGAGAGCAGTGGGCACTGCGGCGTGAATGTAGCAACTGGACTTCTCTTCGCTGTGGTTACTAAGACTAAAAGAAGGATAACAACCCGAGCACTCTCCTGTCCACAGAGGTAGTGGGTGGATGCAGCTCTCATCACACTGCTATAGGGGAAAGCAGAGACTGTGTAGAAGCTGCAGAGATATATCTAGTTGATCCACACTGTGGTGATCTTCAGATAATGGAGTGTTACCTCCAATTAGACTTTTGTTGGATTGCTTTCTGCTAATAAAACCTGTTTGCAGGAACTTGCAGTGAAGACTTCTTTTCTTTTCATGGACTTTACTGTCCGTGTTTATTGGACTTGCAGGATACCTGTGTAGACAAACGTGGAGTGTGTGTATTCAAGAGGATGGCAGAGTGCATAAGGACTGTGTATTTCCCAATGATGCTGCTGTATCTTGTTCTGCTGGGCACGGCTCACACTGCCCAAAGCATCTACCCAAGAATACGGCTCTCCCACAACGGTAAGAAATACTCTAATGTGTGTTACTTGTATTGACTTTGGCACAACATTGCTATGTTTGCCCAAATCTCCAGAAGACAGTATTTTGGAGATGCAGTATAGTGTGATAAACTGTCAGGGAGAGTCGATGCAGCTCTGAACAAAATTATCATTCCCTGTCTGTGCCTTCAGTGCAGGTTTAACTGAACAGCAATTCTACTCTCAATGTTTAGCATATTTAATGGGAGCCTAGATGGTAGCACATGTTCATATACTAATGAGCAATTTATTTTAAATAATAATACAACCAAAAATGCACAAACACGGAAAATGTGGTGTAAAAAGAATACATAGTATTGTCAGCTGGAGTGAGTCAAACAGCCCACAGTTTATCATTTATATATAATGAACTCTCAGCGATTATTATTGTTAAAGGGCCAAATAATAAGTCACCATGCAGCGTTTGATCTCACATCTGCTCTGACTTTGAGAAGTTGGTGTCGAGTTAACACTGTTAATGACGGAGGAGCCTCCCTGTAGTTTATTTTGATTCCTCTGCCATGCGGGCTGAGAATCCATAATGTGGCTTTCTCATGCAATAGTGGCAGGGAGATGGAGGTGGGGTTTTTTCGGTTGGGGAATGGATGAGGCTGGTCTGACAGAGAGAGAAGGGAAACGTGTTTGCATGTTTACGTGCATGCGGAGTGTGTGATATGGATGTGCATGCATTGGTATGACGACAGATTGCTGTGTATCTCTGGGACAATAATGGGGGTTTTATCTTTGTAGATAAAGACATAACATTCGTTTTTTCTCACAGTTTCTCTGATCTCTACAGCAACAGAAGGTGATGATTCCCCATAAGCCTGTTAGTCACGGTTGAGTATAGGTGTGGAATTTAGATGGTCAATAAATCATATATAAATACAGAGCTGTGAGTCCGTTATGAGAGTGGACAAGTCTGGCCCATCACACACATCTGTAAGGGGGGGTTTTAAGTATTGTGATAAGTAATGTATGCCTTTTTTCTCAACTTTCTGCAAATGTCTTACAATAACTAATAGCAATAAAAACACACTTCTCAGAGTGAGAAGTAATATTAGTTAAAGGGGACCTACTGTATCATGCAAAATGCAATTTTGTACGTCTTTTATACATGAATATGCGTCCCCGGTGTTCCAGGGAACTCACCAAGTGTCAGAAAACACAACCCTCTCTATTTTCCTCCATACCCAAATCTCTAAAAAAGGGGCTGCAACGGATCTGATACAGACTGATCCAGTTTTGAACACTGTCCTGACATCAGGACGGTGGTGCTACGGCTATTGGTCAATTCTCCACCTATCAGGAGAATGAGAGGTTGGGCTACGGCTGGCCATTGCTGCTCGAAAGCGCTGGAGACGCTGTAGTACATATGCCAGGCCTGTAAGTGGCGCTGTAGTCTCACACAAAAGCAGCGAAGAAGACTTCCCTTGCATGGTTGCCATGGTTGCCCTTCTGTTTATTCTTCTGTTTTCTCCCTCCCCGAGGCAAGCGTTTGCGCCTCCTGCTTTAAAACAAATGAATAATGACTCTATATAATCATATGTAAGGGATAATGAGCAGCGACGCGGTCATTATGGGGAAAAGAACACCGACAGGCTGATCAGGAGCCCGACGCGAAGCGGAGGAATCTAGATCGGTATGAAGGCACATTATGCAATGTGCACATTATCCTGCTTATTACATGGCCACATTCTCAACAAAGTAACGGCATGACTCCCAATATCAATTGAAATGCTTTTATGGATTCAGAAAATGATTTTATTGATTTAAAAAATAGTTGTATTGATTTATATTGACATGCATCCGCTAAGAAAAATAGTCCATTGTTACTGTTTGAACTAACGTAGCAACTGCTTTGATAGTGTTTTTGAGGAGCTTTTTGATCACAGAATCAGCCCCCTGCCAAAACACGGCTGGAAAGAGCAAATAGAGCGAAATGAGGCACGGCTAAAATGCAGGATCTGTTTGGTATTTTGAAAAAATATATATATTTATATACTTTATATAGGTATGGCCCTACACTATATGTTTCAAATATAGCATGATAGGTCCACTTTAAAGTAGAAAGGTAATGAATTTAAAGGAAACACTCAGAGAAAAATACACACAGTAATGATCCTCACATATCATCAAAAGTGAGCAGATCAGTGCTGATGTGCTAAGTCATTAATGCCACATCAATACTAGGTAAGATCGTGACTAAGGTGCTGGAGGAATACCACAATTTCATTAACCGCCTGAGGGGAAAGCCGCTACAGTGATTGGCATCCACCTTTCTCTCTCTCCAACTCTCCGTGCTGATACATGTTCTGGCTAGCACAGAGGCTGACAGCGCCATGAGACGGCTGCAGTGGGATCCTATCATTATGGAATGAAAAACATCTAAGCCTTATATATGCCTCATGTGCTCTGCCAGTCATTTGTGCACACACCCTTAAGTTCACACAAACGTATACACACACAGACACATGCACACATGCACAAGCAGAATAGTGTGAATTCCACACACGTCAATGACTTGGATTTAGTTCAGGGAGATGGAGCGGATGTGGTTTAAACTGTTCACCCTCAGGACTAAGAAAATATAACCACAACATCTGGTATCAAAAGAGGGTGGAAAAACTAGAATAATGTGAAATGAAAGTGAATAATATGGGAGTCTTCAAACTGCTCCTGTTCACATACTGTAGGCAGATATCAATGTCGGATCAATAGAACTCAATAAAACATCAGATTGATTTTCTCCTATCTTCTGGGAATTAATTCCTTTGGGCACATTATCATAGTTCAAGGATGACCTTACCATCCGCCATGAATCTTAGCATGCTTTGATGTTAGCCACACCTCACACATGGTGTGGAATTATTATTTACTCTCTCTTTCATCTATTCACCATCATCTTGTCTAGACTTCTGGACCAGTGAATATTTTCCAAATGCATTAAATTCACTTTCATCCCAGCCATCCTTTAGTTTGCTTACTTCCCCACTTAACTCCGGCTCCAACCGGTTGTTACCTAAATCACACAGAGTATTGAGTTACAACGACTGGCTCACAGCTGTCTTCAGAGATCATTAAACCTAAACCTTTACGCAGCTTTCAAAGTCCTTAAACACAAGCAATTTCTTGGACTTTAGGCCAACCAAATTACCTAAATCCTGTGTTATTATACGTAGAAATGCCCTACAGGGAGACATGCTCTCTGGAACAGAAAGCTTGTTTTGTACTATTTTTGGGGGTTTTGGACACACATCCATGAGATTTAGATCAGCATCATCAGGCTCTTGGCAACAGCTTCAAATATTGAGTCCTGTGGAGTGAAATGAGCTCTTATTTTAGGATGACCATCAATTCTGCTGCTAATGATGCTGTTGTCAAAGTGCCGACAGGCTGCAGGTAGGTGGCCAGGCTAGAATTATTTTGCTGCCTCTCCAGCACTGACATTACGCCAAGCTTTAGCTGTGTGTTATACAGTACAGCAGCTTTGTAATGATGACGACCTAATCAGATCGAATGCACTTCTAAAACATCCTTACCTCGGCAAAGTTGGATATTAAGTTACATTTGTACTTGTGTTGGAGAGTCTGTGTGCTCTTGCAGCTGTTTGCAGCACAACACGTTTTTCAAGCTCGCCTCTCTTTTCATTTGAGTTTAGTAAAAGAGAGCATCTTTGGTAAACACCGTTAACATTTCATGAAAATAAGTTAGCAAATTAGCAGTTATCCCTTTAGCATGCCTGCCAAATATGTATTTATTTAAAAGTCAAAATAATGAAGTAAAAGTAATGATATAGTAAACATAAACATATTCAGCAGGTCTGTGAAAGTGTATCAAGTTACAGTATCAGGTGAAGTTCAGCTGTTTTGAAAGGGTTAAACTCATACTGTATTATGTTCTCTTAAATAAATAAACTCAACATTGACCTCAAAGTAAATGTAAACAAAAGTTGGTTAAAGCACTGAACAGCTGGATTTACTCATACATCTATGTACAGTTGGTGTGTGTGTGTGTGTGTGTGTGTGTGTGTGTGTGTGTGTGTGTGTGTGTGTGTGTGTGTGTGTGTGTGTGTGTGTGTGTGTGTGTGTGTGTGTGTGTGTGTGTGTGTGTGTGTGTGTGTGTGTGTGTGTGTGTGTGTGTGTGTGTGTGTGTGTGTGTGTGTGTGTGTGGGAGGTATTCTTAAAAACGAAATGACATACAATGAATTAAATTGTGCACACATTGGTCAACAAATCCTAAATCCATTTCTCTTCTCCAGCAATCTCAGTAAAATGGTGAGTTGTTCAGCACAAAGGGCAAAGAGACATGCATGTGTGAACACAGGAATTACTCAGGTAGCACTTACTGTATGTATGAAACCCCCCTTTTGGGCTGTAATTTTAAACCTTCCTCTCCAGACAAGTAAGTGCTCTCTCTATGTATTTTACAACCTTGAAATGATGTGGCTGTAGATGAGTGTCTTCTGATGGTGAAGTGGGGAATACCAGTATGGCCTCAAGTTATATCTGCCTGAAATAAAATGAATGGGGGGATTTTTATTTGTATGTTTTTTTATGTAGAGCTAATGTGAAAAGTGAGCTGTCCCATTAAATGTCTTCCGCCCTACATGTGCACCCTATATTTAACATTTACCACTTTGGATCTCGGCCATAGGGCAGTCACAGCCCTTATATCAAACCACTGGAAAACTGAGATTATGAGGATGATTACATAAATCACATCTCTTAGGTCAGCAAAGGAAAAAGCATATATTCCAAGCCCTCCCCTGCACACTCACCCTCTCGCCCCTTCTCGCTTTTTCATTTTGTCTATGTACATCTCAGCGTCCTTTTCTCTCCCATTGTGTTATGTGTGTGCTCTGCAGTTCATTAATGAGATGTCTAGAGGGGAAGGCAGCTGGTGAAACTCTAATATCTTTCTGACCTTTTCCCGGCAAAGGGATCAGGAAGAGGAGATGAGTTAAATGTGTGACCTGAGAAAAGGAGAGAAAGCACAAAGATTGTTTTAGTCTTTAGAGAGTATGTTGCAATGATGTAAGAGAGGGGGGGAAATAGGAATGAAGGATTACATGGGAGTGAGCACTTCAAGACACAATCATGCTAAGAAGATATTGCTTCAATGCATCACATAATCTGTTCACAGGCTTGTATTTGTTCAGGGTTGTTTTCTTTCTTCTTTGTGATGACATTGCTTTAAATGTTCCTCACAAATAATTGAACATATGATATTCATTTTAAACGTTAAGGAGCTTTTAACTTACTGTATCGCTAAGTAACTCACATCAATAACTCATTTATAATGGCTCCAAGGTTATGTACATGTGTGGTTGATCAGGTCACAGAGCTTATTACAGAGAAACAGAGGCTGCCCTCTCTCTCTCCATGTGGCTCTCATTTTGCTCCTTGACATCATCCCCCCCCCAAACACACACGAGGATGAAGCAACACAAGGCTGTATACTGATAATAGCATAACACCCTAGAGATCCAGCTCCAGACCCCCCCCCAGGGGCTTCACAGTCTCAGGAGAACAGACTCCTTCCTTATTCCTAACCCCTTTAACTGCACCACCACTTCAATTATTGTCTTTGTTTCTGTTTCAGCACAAGGCCCGTACAGTAGCTCATATAGGATTATTTCACTGGAAACATGAGACTCCTTACCACAAGTTTTGTGTCTGACGTGAATTGTGTGCTTAATATTGGCAACGCATTACATTATGACAGCAAAGGTGTCAAGTTTCCTGAGGAATGTTTTATATGAAATCCTAGTAGGTTGTGACTGGACACACACACACACACACACACACACACACACACACACACACACACACACACACACACACACACACACACACACACACACACACACACACACACACACACACACACACACACACACACACACACACACACACACACACACACACACACACACACACACACACACACACGCTCTTTAGGCGTTGCTAGGGAGACTGTGGCTTTGTGGATAGTGTGCCGTACTTCAAATCAGGGGATAGCGAGTTCGAGTCCCACTGCAGAGCATGTCGTTGTGTCCCTGGGCAAGACACTTCACACACACACACACACACACACACACACACACACACACACACACACGTGATTCCTTTTAAGGAGGACAGCACACAGTTTATTTTGATTTCATTTAAACCAAATCTTCTCGGGCATCTCTCAGCACTCCTCAGACAGCCGATGAAAGTGTGTGTCTTGAGGGAGTCCTTTTTCTCTGTGTTTTCCATTTGAAGTGGGATCACAGTGGAGGCCATGTGTCTCCCTGGCTCAGTTGCCGATGGATAAACACCCTCCTCCTCCTCCTCCTCCTCCTCCTCCTCCTCCTCCTCCTCCTCCTCCTCCCAGTTCCTTAGCTGACGGCTAAGTAGCCCTCACTGGTTGCAGATGGCGTGAAAAAAGAGAGAGCAGAGGAGAGGGGGATTGTGGAAATCCCCCCTTTCCCTTCTTCAGGCTGAGCAGTGCTGCATCTGTCTTTAACTTGTGCACATATAATGACAGAGGAGTAACCTCCTAAACAGCATTGTGTCTCTGAAGTATCTTTCAGGTTGTCAGTGTAATCACATCCACCAATTGTGCTTTATAGTAACTCTTATATATTGGGTACTTTCTAGCTTTCTGTCATCCTCTTCTTGTTTTTTATGTTTCAAGTTTCAAGCTGGTTATTGTGAGTTTCTACTTTCTCCTCGAACAAAACAAACAAGGTATCAACTTTAAAAATGTGAAAAAAATTCTAAATCTATCTGCAGTTTTGTTTGTTTGTTATATAGCGTGAGACAGCTAGAGCATATATGAATCTGGCTGTGAGCGTGTGTCCTATACATCAGCTGCCACTCAGGATTATTGACAAAGACAGGTGAAAAGTAGACGGAAAAAAGGCTTTAGTTTATGGACTGTTTAATCCATCACTTTAAATATCCGTTTACGTCTGTCATCTAAATAAGTGGTAGCAGATTTGACTTCACCTAAAGAAGGAGCCGATTGTTTGAGAGCCTGGTCTAACACTTGTAGAAAAGTTGGAGTGAAATGTTAGAGGACTGTCCTTGATCCAAGCTGAGCTATACTCAGAGGGGACTGTGAGGAGATAGAGAGGCGAGACAGTGTGTGTGTGTGTGTGTGTGTGTGTGTGTGTGTGTGTGTGTGTGTGTGTGTGTGTGTGTGTGTGTGTGTGTGTGTGTGTGTGTGTGTGTGTGTGTGTGTGTGTGTGTGTGTGTGTGTGTGTGTGTGTGTGTGTGTGTGTGTGTGAGAGAGAGAGACAGAGAGAAAGATCTCTAAGTGTGTGTGGATTAGATAATTACAGGAAGCATGTCTGAACGCTGGCAGAACACCACTGCCACATCCCCTCAGTTTCTGCCACCTCACCGCCGAGATCTAATGCTACTCAAACAAACAGTGGCTTGTCTCCAACATAGCCAACAAAATATACAAGTCGACCAATCCTCTGTGGATACCTAATCCTATGTTAAACAAACACAACTAGGCTGTTACTATGACTAATCTGCACAAATAGGATAAACACTCTCTACTTCTTTCTTGGAGATCAAGTATCCCTCAAAATATACAGATGCTAGGAAAACAAATCATACAATCGCCCCCTGCTACCCTAGTATGTAGACATCTCAGTGATTAGTATTGTAAGGTGCACATAGTATTACAATCATGCAGGGGTCTCTTTTCACCTCTCTTCATTTAAAGGGAGTTTTCTTAAGAGTAGAATGTGGACAGCTTACTGTTTTTCTCGATTGCTAACACATTTCTTTTTAAATTTAAAAACTATAGGTTACTTACGTAACCCCAGTCTGAGAGTAACATGAAGTGAGATGTCTCACTATGGATGCGCCTCATCGCGGAGCAAACAGAAGCATCAATCTCATTACGCCAATCCTGATTGGCTGGTGATCTTGACGTCAACGTCAGGGGAAATCACCCCCTATAAGTAGCTTGCGCCACGACGCATGCGTCATTCAAAATAAGCACCTCTTCTCGCTTCACCATAGCAAGGAGGGCCGTCTGGTGAGACATCTCACTTCATGTTACTCTGAGACCTGGGGTTACGTAAGTAACCTATAGTTCTCATTCATAACACTCCGTTCGATGTCTCACTATGGGATATTGTAGCTCCCGTATTGCCAGACGAGCTTATCTCGAAGATCACCGACCAACCATAATTTAACAGGTGGAGTCCCGACTCAACAAGGTGCCCAGCACTGCTCGGGCCACGCTTGGAGCGGAGACGTCTAGCCTGTAAAAGCGGACAAAAGTGAGCGGCGAAGACCAGCTTGCCGCTGCACAGATGTCTTGGACAGAGCCCAGGATGCAGCCAGACCCTGATTTGAAAGAGCTCGCGGACCCGAAGGTGCCTGCAAACTCTGACTCGTAAGGGTCCAGCCAGGACAAGTAACAGCACTATGTTAGAGAGACCTGGTGTAGGAATCTCTCGCACTCTGAATAGTGTTATCCCCCTATGAGGGAGTCTCACTATATTCAGGTTGTACCACTCACGGGCCAGGCCCATAAGACCAAGCGCTCTGGGTGTGGGTGAAAAATCTCCCCCCCCGCCTGGGACAGTATGTCCCTGTGTAGTGGGAGCTGCCATGGCTGCCCGCACAGCAGCTGATAAATCTCCGCCAGCCAGTACATAGCGGGCCAGTGCGGAGCTATCAGGATAAGTGTGTGGCGTTGTTCCCTCACTCTTGCCAGAGTCTGGGGAATCAGAGCCAGGGGTGGGAACGCGTACAGAAGGCCCGAAGGCCAAACGTGTGCGAGTGCGTCCACGCCTAACGGTGCGTTTAAGTCGCGAATCGAAAAGAAAAGCTGACATTGAGCATTTTCTTTTGATGCGAACAGGTCCACCGTGGCTCTGCCATAACGCACCCACAGCTGGCTCACAATCCTTGGATGTAGAGTCCAGTCTGCATAAAGTGGTGTACCTCTGGACAGTAGATCTGCCCCGAGGTCCGACACACCCGGTACGTGCGTCGCTCTCAGGGAGAGGAGACGCCCGCTGCTCCATAGGATCAGTTTGCGTGCCAGCTTGTGTAACTGGAGAGAACGCAATCCCCCTTGGCGGTTTATATACGATATTGTCGTCGTATTGTCTGTCCTCACGAGGACATGGTGTCCTCTGAGAAAAGGCAGGAAGCGCTTTAGGGTGAGGCACACCGCTAAAAGCTCCAGGTAATTTATGTGTGCCCGCTGGAGGTCTCTGCTCCAGAGACCCCTCACCGGACGGCCTTCATAAATACCTCCCCAACCTGTCAGACATGCGTCTGTGGTGACCACCCTTCGTGAAAGGACAGCACCCATAGGCACGCCCCATACTAGAAAAGTCGGGTGCAGCCAGTGGCGCAGTGCCGTTACGCATTTTACAGTAACCATTACCCTCCGCGCGCCATGACGCGGGGTTTAGTTTTAAGACGGCTACCCAGCGCTGAAACTCCCTCATGTGTAAGCGTCCTAGTCGTACGACCAGGATGGCTGACGCCATGAGCCCCATCAACCGCAGGCATGTTCTGAAGAGAACATGTTTGCGTAGCTGGAATAAAGCGAGACAAGCTCTGAAAGCTTTCACTCTTTCCGCTGACAGGCGGGCTGAAAAGGGCACCGAGTTCAGGTGTAACCCTAGGAAGAGTATAGTCTGCGCGGGGCACAACGTGCTCTTCTCTGTATTTATTATGAACCCCAGGTTGAGCAGGTGCTTTACGAGAACATTTGTCTGCATAATAGCCTCGTGCTCCGACTGTGCGAGAAGCAGCCAGTCGTCCAGGTAGGTCGCCAAGCGAATACCCTGTTGTCTTAACGGGGCTATCGCGGCTTCCGTACATCGTACAAACACTCTTGGACTGAGAGACAGGCCGAAGGGAAGTACTCTGTATTCGTAACAGATCCCCTGAAATGCGAATCTCAGATATTTCCTGTGTGGGTAATATACTGGGATGTGGAAATACGCATCTTTCAGGTCGACTGATGTAAACCAATCATCTTGTCGCACGAGACGCAGCAGAGATGTGTGAGTGAGCATTCTGAATTTATATCTTTTTAGATATCTGTTCAGAACTCTCAAATCCAGTATTGGCCGGATTCCGTTCCCTCCTCGTTTGGGGACGAGGAAGTACTTGGAATAAAAACCACTCTGACTCTGCTCGGCAGGTACAACAGATATAGCTCTCTTTTCTAGAAGTGAGAGGATCTCTCTCTCTAGAATATGGGCTGACTCTCCCCGGGCTTGTGAATACAAAATGCCCGAGAAACGAGGGGGGGTGACAGCGAATTCAATCAATCAATCAATGTTTATTTATATAGCCCAATATCACAAATGTTACATTTGTCTCAGTGGTCTTCACAGTGTGTACAGAATATCAGTATGACAATACGACACCCTCTGTCCTTAGACCCTCACATCGTACAAGGAAAAACTTCCAAAGAAAACCCAGTTTAAAGGGAAAAATGGGAGAAACCTCAGGGAGAGCAACAGAGGAGGGATCCCTCTCCCAGGACGGACAGACGTGCAATAGATGCCGTGTGTAAATTGAAAAGATAATACATTTGCAACATAGGTAGTCCAAATGTTTGGAAATGCATGTGTGTATAATAGGAAGATGAATCCACGAGGATATCCATCCAGGACCTATGATCCAGGACCACAGCCACGACTCAAGATCCAGCGCTCGCGATCCAGGACACAGGACCGCAGGATCATCCATGACTCCGGATCCCAGCGTATATAGACACCAAAAAGAAAGACATTTGGGGAAGCTGGGTTAATCGGAACATGAGTGTACACGGGTATAGACAGAGAGAAGAAAGAAGTAAGATGTCCCCCGACAAACTAAGCCTATATCAGCAAAACTAGGGGCTGAATCTAATCAGCCCTAACTATAAGCTTTATCAAAAAGGAAGGTCTTAAGCGCACTCTTAAAAACGGATAGGGTGTCTGCCGCCCGAACACAAACTGGAAGCTGATTCCACAAATGTGGAGCTTGATAAGAAAAGGCTCTGGCTCCCATTGTACTTTTAAAGATTCTAGGAACAACCAACAACCCTGCATTCTTGGAACGCAATGCCCTAGTAGGACAGTAGGGTATAATGAGTTCTTTAAGGTAAGATGGCGCCTGCCCATTAAGGGCTTTGTAGGCGAGAAGAAGAATTTTAAATTCTATCCTGTGTTCTATAGGGATTGGAGTCTGTAACCCCGTGTTACTGTCTTGAAAACCCAAGCAGATGTTGTGAGCATCTTCCACTGTGTGCTCCTTAGAGCCAGCGGAGATGTCACATCTCTTGCCCTCTGAGACTCTATGTGTTGTGTTATGGGGCCCTCTAGTGTCTGAACACGGTGGTACCCCATTTCAACAGTCCCCACCGTCACTGCGCACGCACGTGGCGGTGGCTTCACGGACCCGTCAATAATCCGTCCTTTGAGAGATGCCGTAGCTGCTCTTGAAAGGGGAAGGATTGACGGGCCGTTCTTTACAGCTCTAGCCGGCACTGCGTACGCACATGGCGGTAGTGCCCTTAAAGCCCCAACCGGCACTGCGCATGCGCGTGGCGGTGGTGCCTTCACAGACCCGTTTATTATCCGCCTTTTGAGAGAGGCCGTAGCTGCTCTCAGAAGGGGATTTATGGTTAACGGACTGTTTATTGTTTTTCTTTTCATTTTTTTGAGCTGCGCCCTTGGCCGAAGCCTGTATGCGTCAGCGGAAAATGGTTTATTCAAACAATAATGATGTTAATAAAGGAAAGCCACGTTTCATTCACAAGAGGCGATTCAAACATTTCGATGAGCAGGCGTTTCTACATGATGTTTTTAATAGTGATTTACACATTGTTTCACTTATGACCGATGTTGAGTTAGCATGGAATTATTTTAAATCCACCTTCTTGGCTATATGTGACAAGCATGCTCCTTTTAGGACATCTAGGATAAGCGGTAAAGACAACCCCTGGTTTAATGATTCTATATCCTCTCTCATTCGACAGAGAGACACTGCCTGGGCTAAAGCAAAGAAATCGAATATTCCATTAGATTGGAATCTGTATAGGACATTAAGAAACAAATGCACTAAGCTGATTAAAAACTCTAAATGTGCCTACTATCTTAATGCAATACATGACAATTTGAATAACCCTGCAAAGTTTTGGAAACTTGTTAAATCCTCCTCAGGTTCTATCACTCCAAACAGCCTTCCTGATCTCTTAAGGGTAAATCAGAGTGAAATCAAGGGCAAAATGGATATTGCAGACAGCTTTAATAATCATTTTATTTCTGCTGGCTCAATCTTTGATTCTAGCAACTCAGGGATGATCGCTGCAGAAGGAGAGCCAGGTCCTCCGCCACTTGACCCTGATCAACTGTTCACCTTTGCCCCCATCTTGACCTCTCAGGTTCACAAAGCTTTAATGAGCCTAGATGTAAAGAAATCTTCAGGCCCAGACAAGATAGAGCCGTTCTTCTTCAAAGTTGCTGCAGGTCTGATTGCAGAACCCATAACCTCTATTCTGAATCTCAGTCTTTATGCTGGTGAATTACCTAGCTCATGGAAGTCGGCCATGGTTCTCCCCTTGTTAAAGGGCGGAGACCCCTCTGACCTAAATAATTATCGCCCTATTTCCAGACTGTCTGTAATGGCCAAAGTCTTTGAATCTCTTGTAAACGAACAACTGAAAAAGTTTCTAACTGACCATAATATTCTTAGCGAGTCTCAGTCCGGCTTCAGATCAGGCCATAGTACTACTTCAGCGGCTATGCTAGTCTCAAATGACATCATTGAAGCACTAGACAAGAAAAAACACTGTGCAGCATTGTTTGTTGATCTGTCTAAAGCTTTTGATTCTGTGGATCATGCATTGCTACTGCAGAGGCTTGGCTGCATAGGTCTTGGCAAAATGGCTTTGAGCTGGTTTAAAAACTATCTATCTGAAAGAACTCAGTGTGTCTCAGTAGAAGATTATACCTCAGCTGCTCTTACTATAAACAAAGGTGTTCCACAAGGCTCTATTTTGGCCCCTGTCTTATTCTCCATCTTTATAAATGAACTAGGAAATGGGATAAACCCAGCACGGTTTCATTTATACGCCGATGATACAGTTGTTTATACAGTGGCTTCCTCTTTAACTCAGGCTATAGAGCTTCTACAGGATGCTTTTAATACACTGCAACACTCCTTGCTAAGGCTAAGACTGGTCCTTAATGCAAAAAAGACCAAGTACATGACCTTCTCTCGCTCTCGAGCTAATACAGCTGTCCCTCCGATTCTTACACTGGAAGGGACATGCCTTGACAAAGTAGCATCCTACAAATATCTGGGCATATGGATTGATGAAAAGATGGCCTTTGATGTTCATATTGGGAACCTACTGAGAAAACTTAGACCTAAACTGGGCTTTTTCTTTCGTTTAAGGAAATGTTTCCCGTCTGAAGCCAGGAAGAGAATTGTGCAGAGTTCCTTTCTGTCTGTATTAGACTATGGCGATGTGATCTATATGCATGCTTCTTCCTCCCTGCTTAAAAAGCTGGACTCTGCGTACCATACTGCTATACGTTTTGTAACGGGTGCAGGCTCTCGCACCCACCACTGCACTTTGTATCAGTCCTTAGGATGGTCCTCTCTGTACCAAAGAAGACAATCACACATGTTGATTTTTATCCTTAAGTCATTGCTAGGTAAGCTGCCCTTATATATCTCCAGACTTCTGTCATTTTATACTTGCTTTTTTAATACTAGACGAGCAGCAAATGGGATGCTTTTAAATGTTCCTTTGATGCAGTCAGAGCTTGGTAAAGCTGCATTCTCCCAGTATGCTCCCTTTTTATGGAATACGCTGCAAGTAAAACTTTGTCTAGAGGCACTTCCTACTGTAAATGCTTTTAAAGGTATGCTACGATTAGCCCTTCATGAAACATGTAACTGTTTTACCTGATGCTATTGCTGATGTGATTATGTTTCTTGCCACTGCACAAATGGCCTTCTGTATTTATATTTGAATTGTATGTTTTTTTTGTTTAATGCCTTTGTTTTATGTTGAAACTTGTTGTGTGCCGTGTTGGTCAGGACTCCCTGGAAGAAGAGATCTTGTATCTCAATGGGACATTCCTGGATAAATAAAAAAAAAAAAATTAAAATGTGACATGTGTTTTGTGCGGACTTGAGGATGGCGTTGAGGCATCTCTCGAGGCAGCGGGAACACAATTCGAGCCGGAGAAGGAACTTCCAGCTCTGTCACAGAGGGGAGAAGGAGGGGCTGTCATGCCGCTCGCTTCTTCCTCCTTGATTGCTGGCCGAAATTCTGGGTTGGCTGCGCCTGGGCTGCAGCCGGGACCGGAGATTGTCTAGGCCAACTCGCCCTCGTCTCCTGCCCACAACATGCTCTTCTCTGTGTTTATTATGAACCCCAGGTTGAGCAGGTGCTTTACAAGAACATTTGTCTGCATAATAGCCTCGTGCTCCGACTGTGCGAGAAGCAGCCAGTCGTCCAGGTAGGTCTCCAAGCGAATACCCTGTTGTCTTAACGGGGCTATCGCGGCTTCCGTACATCGTACAAACACTCTTGGACTGAGAGACAGGCCGAAGGGAAGTACTCTGTATTCGTAACAGATCCCCTGAAATGCGAATCTCAGATATTTCCTGTGTGGATAATATACTGGGATGTGGAAATACGCATCTTTCAGGTCGACTGATGTAAACCAATCATCTTGTCGCACGAGACGCAGCAGAGATGTGTGAGTGAGCATTCTGAATTTATATCTTTTTAGATATCTGTTCAGAACTCTCAAATCCAGTATTGGCCGGATTCCGTTCCCTCCTCGTTTGAGGACGAGGAAGTACTTGGAATAAAAACCACTCTGACTCTGCTCGGCAGGTACAACAGATATAGCTCTCTTTTCTAGAAGTGAGAGGATCTCTCTCTCTAGAATATGGGCTGACTCTCCCCGGGCTTGTGAATACAAAATGCCCGAGAAACGAGGGGGGGTGACAGCGAATTGGAGTCTGTAACCCCGTGTTACTGTCTTGAAAACCCAAGCAGATGTTGCGAGCATCTTCCACTGTGTGCTCCTTAGAGCCAGCGGAGATGTCACATCTCTTGCCCTCTGAGACTCTGTTTGTTGTGTTATGGGGCCCTCTAGTGTCTGAACACGGTGGTACCCCATTTCAACAGTCCCCACCGTCACTGCGCACGCACGTGGCGGTGGCTTCACGGACCCGTCAATAATCCGTCCTTTGAGAGATGCCGTAGCTGCTCTTGAAAGGGGAAGGATTGACGGGCCGTTCTTTACAGCTCTAGCCGGCACTGCGTACGCACATGGCGGTAGTGCCCTTAAAGCCCCAACCGGCACTGCGCATGCGCGTGGCGGTGGTGCCTTCACAGACCCGTTTATTATCCGCCTTTTGAGAGAGGCCGTAGCTGCTCTCAGAAGGGGATTTATGGTTAACGGACTGTTTATTGTTTTTCTTTTCATTTTTTTGAGCTGCGCCCTTGGCCGAAGCCTGTATGCGTCAGCGGAAAATGGTTTATTCAAACAATAATGATGTGACATGTGTTTTGTGCGGACTTGAGGATGGCGTTGAGGCATCTCTCGAGGCAGCGGGAACACAATTCGAGCCGGAGAAGGAACTTCCAGCTCTGTCACAGAGGGGAGAAGGAGGGGCTGTCATGCCGCTCGCTTCTTCCTCCTTGATTGCTGGCCGAAATTCTGGGTTGGCTGCGCCTGGGCTGCAGCCGGGACCGGAGATTGTCTAGGCCAACTCGCCCTCGTCTCCTGCCCACAACATGCTCTTCTCTGTGTTTATTATGAACCCCAGGTTGAGCAGGTGCTTTACAAGAACATTTGTCTGCATAATAGCCTCGTGCTCCGATTGTGCGAGAAGCAGCCAGTCGTCCAGGTAGGTCGCCAAGCGAATACCCTGTTGTCTTAACGGGGCTATCGCGGCTTCCGTACATCGTACACACACTCTTGGACTGAGAGACAGGCCGAAGGGAAGTACTCTGTATTCGTAACAGATCCCCTGAAATGCGAATCTCAGATATTTCCTGTGTGGATAATATACTGGGATGTGGAA
Organism: Pseudochaenichthys georgianus; assembly: GCF_902827115.2. Lineage (NCBI taxonomy): Eukaryota > Metazoa > Chordata > Actinopteri > Perciformes > Channichthyidae > Pseudochaenichthys > Pseudochaenichthys georgianus. The sequence continues at coordinate 26,441,502 of NC_047508.1, read as the reverse complement.
ATACGCATCTTTCAGGTCGACTGATGTAAACCAATCATCTTGTCGCACGAGACGCAGCAGAGATGTGTGAGTGAGCATTCTGAATTTATATCTTTTTAGATATCTGTTCAGAACCCTCAAATCAAGTATTGGCCGGATTCCGTTCCCTCCTCGTTTGGGGACGAGGAAGTACTTGGAATAAAAACCACTCTGACTCTGCTCGGCAGGTACAACAGATATAGCTCTCTTTTCTAGAAGTGAGAGGATCTCTCTCTCTAGAATATGGGCTGACTCTCCCCGGGCTTGTGAATACAAAATGACCGAGAAACGAGGGGGGGTGACAGCGAATTGGAGTCTGTAACCCCGTGTTACTGTCTTGAAAACCCAAGCAGATGTTGTGAGCATCTTCCACTGTGTGCTCCTTAGAGCCAGCGGAGATGTCACATCTCTTGCCCTCTGAGACTCTGTTTGTTGTGTTATGGGGCCCTCTAGTGTCTGAACACGGTGGTACCCCATTTCAACAGTCCCCACCGTCACTGCGCACGCACGTGGCGGTGGCTTCACGGACCCGTCAATAATCCGTCCTTTGAGAGATGCCCTAGCTGCTCTTGAAAGGGGAAGGATTGACGGGCCGTTCTTTACAGCTCTAGCCGGCACTGCGTACGCACATGGCGGTAGTGCCCTTAAAGCCCCAACCGGCACTGCGCATGCGCGTGGCGGTGGTGCCTTCACAGACCCGTTTATTATCCGCCTTTTGAGAGAGGCCGTAGCTGCTCTCAGAAGGGGATTTATGGTTAACGGACTGTTTATTGTTTTTCTTTTCATTGTTTTGAGCTGCGCCCTTGGCCGAAGCCTGTATGCGTCAGCGGAAAATGGTTTATTCAAACAATAATGATGTGACATGTGTTTTGTGCGGACTTGAGGATGGCGTTGAGGCATCTCTCGAGGCAGCGGGAACACAATTCGAGCCGGAGAAGGAACTTCCAGCTCTGTCACAGAGGGGAGAAGGAGGGGCTGTCATGCCGCTCGCTTCTTCCTCCTTGATTGCTGGCCGAAATTCTGGGTCGGCTGCGCCTGGGCTGCAGCCGGGACCGGAGATTGTCTAGACCAACTCGCCCTCGTCTCCTGCCTGGGCTGGGGACTCGGGGCGGGCTGCGACCTCTGCTGATCTGGTACTCTAGATCCAGCAGGGTTCGGAGCAGCTTCGGCGAAGGGCCGCTGTTGCGGAGGCAGCGGCTGGACCCTTCGAGGGAGACAGAGGTGGAGGGCCTCGTCTTCCTTCTTTTTCGACTCGCACCTCCTCTGCATGGAAGCGAGAGCGGAGCCGAAAATCCCCTCGGGAACGATGGGCATATCCAGCACATCTTCTTTTTCCCGGTCCGGGAGGTTGGTGAGGTTGAGCCATCTAGCTCTTTCCTGCACCACCATGATCCCCATCACTTTGCCCGTGGCCTGGACGGCGCAGCGCTGGACACGGAGACAAATGTCTGTGACCGCGGCTATCTCGTCCAGAGTGGCCGGTCCAGAATTGCTCGACAGATCCTCACAGAGCTCCGCTTGGTACGCGGTTAGCATCGAGGAAACGTTCAGAGCTCTGGCGGACAATGCTGCAGCTTTGTAGGCCCGTTCCGTTATGGTCGACTGGAATCGGTCCGTCTTCGCTGGCAGTGTGGGGTTCCTGCTTGGTGACGGGCCCATCCTCGGTAGGAGGTGGGCTGCCACCAGCGGTTCCATAGGCGGTATGTGGAGCAGGCCGAGCCTCTCCATACCGTCACAGTCAAGGGAGGAGGCACCCTGGATTGGGGCCTTGTTGCTAAAGGGCCGGTCTCTCCACGAGACCGACACCTCATCCAACATCTCCGCGAAGACCGGGAGGAGTTGCCTCTTTGTCCTCGTTGTTTGGACCTGGGACCTGGAGGTCTCCTTGGCCACTTCGGGCCATGGGATGTCTAGTCTGGCCGCAGCACGTTGACACACGGCTTGTAGGTCCATACTGAGACAGGGCGAAGCTGGTGTGCTATCGCCCGAGAGAGCAGCCATCGCTCCAGGCTTTGCAGCCTGAGCTGGTGACACGAAGACGTCGTCTTCTTGCTCGTCCGAATCAGACAGGAGGAACTCAGAGGCATCCTCTTCGTCCTCCATGTAATTAAATTCTAGGACATCCTCCGCGGGTGATACCATGGTGAGGTCCAGTCGGGAGCCCCAGCTTGGTATAGCGTGGGGTCCCGTTCCCGCGTCCTTTGCCGCCACCGGGTCCCGGCCTGATATGGCGCGGGAAACCGGCTCCACGGCTGCCGCGGTTGATGAGCCCCAGGCCGTGAAGGTGAGGGACTCAGTCTCTGCGGCGGACGCCCCCGTGTCTTGATTGCCAGCCGGCCAACCAGTGGACATGAGGGGATCCTGTCCCGACAGGCTAGCTTGTCGTGCTAACCGTCGGCGAAGGCTCTTTATGGTGAGGTGGGCACAATACCCGCACGAGCCGGGGTCGTCGATAGCTTCCTGGGCGTGTTCCAGCCCGAGGCAGGACGAGCAGACCTGGTGTGAGTCTGTGCCTTCTATCTTCAACCCGCAGCCGCAGAACCGAGCCTTCGAGTCCCTGACTCCTCTGGTGTGAGGGAGAGAGGCGTCCATGGAGAGGACCCGCTCTTAACAGGTATGTCGAGAAAAGTGTCCCAAACTGTCCTTTATCCGGAGAAAAAAGGTAGTGTGGGTCCTTTCCTCTCAAAGAATATTACCTGGTGTGGCAATATTCTTTAAATCCTTTTATCCTCCGGGGAAGAAAAAAGAATAAAAAACGTCCTCGCTACCGTGTCAGCAGTGAGGTAAAAAGCACAAACTAGCAACTGGTGTGTTGCTAACTTGCAAGTCAAAATCTTACCTTACTTCCGGAGGAAGAATTCGGCGAGGTTGACTATAGTACTCTTCTGTGAGAGAATAGGGTAGCCGGCTAACGCCCGTCGACCGAAATTAACTTTGGGTTCAGTCTGTGGACTGTTGAGCTAGCCCGGCTACCGTTAGAGATGTGCTCTGAAGCGAGAAGAGGTGTTTGAATGACGCATGCGTCGTGGCGCAAGCTACTTATAGGGGGTGATTTCCCCTGACGTTGACGTCAAGATCACCAGCCAATCAGGATTGGCGTAATGAGATTGATGCTTCTGTTTGCTCCGCGATGAGGCGCATCCATAGTGAGACATCGAACGGAGTGTTATGAATGAGAACACCTAATTTCTCCTGCTAAATGAAGAACTGCACTAAAAACTACATAAACACTTACCAAATGCAAACTTTTGCACCAAATATAACACACTTAATTCATAATACTAGATTGTTTGACCACCCAACTACACACTGCTGAGCATAATCTAAAGCACTTTCATCTGTTATGGGCTATGCTCTGTACATAGAGGGTTCTGCAGAGAAAGATTGCTTGAGTATACAGAAATACAGTAAAGGAAGAAATACAAATAATAAATAATAAAATACACAGAGCCTCTCTTTTTCCTCCCTCTCTTCGGACAGCGTCAGTGTCTGTCTCATGCAGCAGCTGATCCAGTAATGAGTGACCCGCTGACAGTAAAAATAAACATATTTCTAACTAGTTTAGGTAGTTTGAGAGGTCATTAAAATAGCTAAGGGTGATGATCTGACTTGAAGTGTGTGTTTTGCTGCAGCGGGAGGAGCTGCAGGTGCAACCCAGTCTCACGGCATTTCGTGTTCACCAACACGATTTTTAATCAATTGATTCGTGTTCACCAACATGATTTGCCCCTTTTTTTCGTGTTGCACAGCACGATTTTAAAAGCAATGTATTTCTACTGCCTGCAGCACGTCTTTTTCTCCGGTCGGGTCGAGGAAGACCGGAAGCTGTGTGGTTCATAAAAACATGTTCTTACTCAATATCAAGCCACAGTTATTGCTTTTATTTGAAATCGTATAATTTCGGACTTTTGTTGCCGTCTGTGAGGAAAATAAATGGGGCTCAGAGCCTCAGGATACTGAAATCTGTATTTTTTAAATCTTTTTTTCCTTCTAATGTGTTATTCTTTTCAAAATAACACACTGTTATTTACTCACAATAACACTCAATTATCCTTGCTTTTATTTATTGGTTTAATTCAATAATCTCGGGCTTTTTTGGCAGTCAGGAACTGAATTTCAAAATAAAAATAACCGGAAACAGACGTAGGCATTTCGAGCGATTACCCAAGATCCTCAGCTATGGTTTTAAGCTGTTTATTGGATGTTTTAGCCGCAATGCATGCTGGGATTTGGTGTTTATATGATATGAAATCCGGAAAACATTTTAAAAGAATAAAATAATACTTAATTCCGAGTGTTCTTGCTTTTCTCTTTGAAAGTCATCACATAACGGCATTGTAATACACGGTTCGGCTGCATTGTATATTACAGATCTGCCGTAGTTCTTTATTTAGAGAGCCCTGATGAGAAGACCTTTGGAAAAACTGAGAAAATGCCGCCGAAACTGAATACTTTACGTGGATCATAAATATATTCAACAATTAAACAACATCTTCAATTTCTCTTCACACAATACGTCTCCTTGCAGTATCAACACTAATTCGGCTGACTTTTACATTTGATTTAATTCACAGATAGGTTATATTTACACCATAACGGTGCACAGCTGATATAAAAGGACTGTAGTTTTTAAAGATATTACTGATTTTCTTTGAATGTAAGAATGTAAATACTGAGTCTGAAATAGTATAGCAATATGCTGTAAAATTATGTGAAAGCATGAATAAAACGTGTCCTACACTAATAATACAAAGTTATTATGGCTGTGTGTACCTTGTGTGCACCGCCTAGTGGTTAAAGCACGTTATTGAATTATTGTTTTTATGTGTTATAAATAATATAACACATAAAAACAATAATGTACTCTTTTTTCATCAAATATTATTTTAATATTTGAATAAAAATATGAAGAGTACATACTTTCATAGAGGGAAAGTAGAAGGTCTGTGATAGAAATATAGTATATAAATAATCAAGAAGATACTGTAAGTGATCTCTACAATAAACAGTTTAGTGCAGGATGTACAAAGATATTAATAGGAGGAGGTGCAAAACAGAAAAACGAATTAACCTTTATTTAAACATTAAATAACAGATTAAGGTCTTCTTTTAAATAAGAAAAAAAACGTTGGGGGTATCTATCTACAGATAAATATTAAGCCTGACAAAGTACTTAACGTCTAATATATTGCTTTCCTGCAATGTTAACTATGTTGAAGCACTTATTTTAACTGATATTATACATATGAATTATACTCTTATGTATGTAGATAGAATAAGAAATGTGCAGAATATGAATATGTTTAATGGTGGAGGTACACACATATTGATAGATGTCTTGTAATGCACTGTTGAGGAACCTGTGACCCAAGTTTTTCATTCATTGCATAACTACACCGTAGTTGTGTATATGATATGTCAATAAACCTTTGAAAATCTTGAAAGGGATGTGCAAAATAGCCATAATATACAGTCTTTAATTAATTATTAGTAGAGAATAACGAGTAATGAATATAATGTATTACTCGTTTCCATTCATGTCAATTGCAGATACATGTTTAGTCTTCTCAAGCACCAACTATCAAATATCTCTCATGATTGTTGGCACTTGACAATCACCTTACCTGAATTTTACTCAGGTCACGTGTAACTAAAGTCTGATTTAAGGGCTGTTTATATTTCACATAATTAATCATAAAACACTCTGTCCAGCCTCTCTCATCGTCAAACCATGGTTGATAACATTTCATTTAATTAGAGAGTATTCTTCTTTGTCCACCTCTTCCTCCTCCGCTCACTCTCAGCCCAGCTCTTACTCTTGCTTCCATGTTGGCTTCCATTGTTGCTGTAAGAAAGTACTCACCTGTGGTCTTTTTATAGTGCTAACATCCTGATTGATGAGCCAACAATTATGCTATCAGGTGTTTGGTCAGGTGGAAAGTGTTTCTTGATTATTGGTCCATGTGTGAGGCATTTTGAATATTGGTGTTTTAAACCTGCTAACACGTGACTTCCTGTGTCTTACGTGGAGAAACGTGTGCAGTGGTTTGCAAAAAGTGCCATGTTGTGTGCAAATTGTGTGAAAAGCTGAAAACATGTTTACAGTTTTGGAGATTTGAGCTGATGTTTTGCCCTTTGAGTGTCAGTTAAAATAATTGTCCTTTATGTATAATTTTAGTGTGTTAGCAATCGAGAAAAACTGTAACGTAGGCATGAAAATAACAAATTGAGAGAATACAGCCTGTGCAATGCTGGTGCTATGAATACGATCCAAAAACTCAGGCTTGTCTATTTGAATCTGTCTAAGGTTGGAAAAGCGGTGCTAACACAGACCAGATCCCTACTTTTAATTGTTTTGACAAGGACACCCGGTCCAACGTGGTCATGTGTTAATGAAAGGTTTCTAAGGCCATTAAAATCCAGAGGAAGTGCATTAGGCTTTTTATTTAAAATCATTCACCCTCAACCTCACTAGAAGCATTCAGAGAGCAGGTATAAAGGTGTAGCCTGTCATGTTCAATCAGGTACACTCAACTGGGTGTTTCACACATTTGCATTCAGACTTTCTATTGGTCTGGGATCATTCAGATCAGTGTGTGTTTGTATTAAAAAGGAAGCAATGGATCTTGACAGATATGTCAATTTAAATTACCTTAAGCAAGACTGACAGGGAGTGGCGGCTTATATCAAAATAATTGCTGATAAAAAGACTTGTTCCGTTTCTTGTGAGATAAAACTGTTTCCTCTCGGTTTAAGAGACGATGATAGACCATGCTTTACACATCAAATGTCCCTCCAAATCATGACAACATCTTTCCCAAGACCCATATCCACCTTTGTTCAACCCTGCTTTTACAAATTGTCATTATGTCCTGTCAGTTCTCCTTTCAGGAGTCTTTAAAGCAATGTATTGGTAGGTACTAATGCCTGAAATGTCGGTTACCTGTGTTCTTTTATGTATTATGACACTCTTGTATGCCTTATAAACCTTTAATGAATATAAAAATAAGACTTTTTTTTAGTGAATGACACATAAAGCACATCTAAATGTAATGAAAGGAGGCATACAGTATAGGTGCCACAAGAGAGGGAGGGATGAGATGGGAAGATAGCAATGCTGTTGCTCTTTGCCGTTCCCTTGGGGAAGCAGTGAATCAGAAACACATGTGGTAATGTGACCTTGGCCATGGAAGAAGTTGGGGCACATGTTACTGGAGAAGTAAGAATCCCTTGAGGATTGGGATTTGGTCAAACGTAATCTTGCTGGTTATACAGAAGAAAATGAGGATTTCAGTTTGAATTGAAAACTCTGTAAATCCTTTTGTTGTAAATTGTAAAATCGCAGGTTTCTACTGTGCTGCTATACTTTTGTGTTAATTCGTTGTGTTCATGTTGTTGCCTGCAGAGCTTTGGCAGCTGAACAGGACCTGGGTGTTCCAGGCACATGGAGCGTCTCTTCAGCCCCAGACCATGCTGCTGGATGAGAGCCACGACAGGATTTATGTCGGGGCCAAGAATACTCTGTTCTCCCTTAGCCTGGACCAGGTTAACACACACCACAGAGAGGTGGGCCTGTTTTCATCCCTCCCAGTAAATTAGACATTTTGAACTCACATACCCATCGGGCAATAGGTTAGCCAAACATGGATGCACGTGTGCCGCTTCATATGTCTGTGAGATGTTTTAATTAGAAACTAAAAAGATGGCAAGATACCCTTGAGAGATAATTATGCAGTAGTGGATAGTGACTGCCTGGTCACATGTTTAACTATACATCAATGTTGACTTTTTTTTCACAGATCCAATGGGCCAGTACAGAATCTCAGATTGAGGAGTGTTTGATGAAGGGGAGGGAAAAGGTAAGGGACATCCAGTTCATGAATGTATACCAATATGTTCTCAACTGCGTATTGGGTAGTGTGGCTTACATTGATTATCAAGGGAAAAGCTCAAATTCTCAGTTAAAAATTACATTTATATATAAAGTTTATTAAAATTATTCTAGAAAGATAGGTCAATTATATAGATAGACGCTGCCAACACGAGTGGATTCAATTACATATCTTACTGTGCTCATTAACCTCTGTTCAACCTGAAGTATTGATGTATTGATGAGGCAGTTTGGCATTTGGCAGTTTGGCAGTTCTGGCATTTTTCCGCTACAATATTTTCTCCGCTTGTCCTCAATCTGTCTTCATGACCCCTAACCCAACCACCCTCCATCCCACCCACTGCTGCCTGTATCTCTTCCAACAGTCGGAGTGTGCTAACTACATCAAGGTCCTGCAACAGTACAACCAGACCCATCTGCTGGTCTGTGGAACGGGAGCCTTTAACCCAGTTTGTGTCCTGGTCAGAGTGGGACACACAGGGCAGGTGAGTCCTTAACACAGCATTAGAGTTTCACAACCAAACATTCAAATAGTACCGAAAGGTTTCCCCCATCTAGAGATATTTTCAAAGTCAAACCACACTTTGATATTGTGAGGAAAACTTCTGAAGCAATTGGAAACAGGACTCAGAGAGACACGAGGAGAGCTGGAACTTTGATGGCAAACACTGCCTATTTGGAGCTTCGGCCGGAGAATTCACAAGACATGTCATTTGCCACGAGTTGACACAGGTTAAGATGCCAAACCAATTCTCAAGATCTCTACCCCAGACCCATGTATTTAGCTACAGTAGTTCTGAGAGAATAATCAACATTGTGCATAACAAGATAGAATCATAACACCTCTATCAGCTGACGCCAACAGACAGGATCAGGGAGACAACACACTGAGAGCACAGCCTCCAAGGCTACAGGTGCCTGTGCTCAGTGAGGTCAGTATAAACTGATAAACTGGGTCAAAGTTATGGGCGTTGGAAAATATTTCTCCATAAATGTCTTGATCCACGCTGGACATTTCTTTTGGTGTTTCTTTCTTTTCCTGCTTTAAGAACTGTAATTCAGTCAGACAACTCACGTGTTTCTTTAACATGTTTATTAGAAGCAGCATATAGTTGAGTTTGGCATCTAGGCTCGGGCCTCATCAGTCCACAGATATACATAGCACGATGAGTGATGATTAAATAACTAACCCCCCGAGCCTACAGGTGGAAGCTGGGGTGGTGGTGGGGCAGGCAAGCAGCAGCGACGTGGAAGTAGCAGCAATAGCAGCAGCAAGCATTGCATAGAGAGAGATCTGGCAGGTTAAATAGAGCGGCATATTAAGGAAACTCTGTTTGGTTGGTTGTAGAGTGGCAAGGGGCGTTAAGTATGAATGCAGCACAAGTGCTCGAGTTGACTGCCTGAACTAGATCGCAGGCTTCGCCCCATCAGTGGTTGCCTTTTGTGAGCTCCAGATTTTCACTGCAAAGAACTGGTGGAAAAAACGATGTTTTCCAATGGAATTGTTGCATATTTATTTTACATTGTGTAATCCTCCTCGACACTTTAGTGTTTTGTTGGAGTAGCCAAAACCTTTTTCGCACAGTTTCTATGTTTTAGCCAGGAGCTCCTTAAACTGTTAGTACAGCTTGGACTCCGACTACTTGAGTTTATCCTCCTAGCAACAAGGAGTAATGTGAAGGGCGGATATAGAAAAGACAGTGAGTAAGAGAGGGTGGAGTTTTGGTTTTCTTAGAGAAAGACAGAATGTTTTGGCACAAGGTTCTCATTCATTTTGAAACAATTTGACGCATCTACTGTCCAGCTAAACAGGGACAACAGGCCAGGTGCTCCTTTCTGTTGAAGCATGCTCCAAGAGGTTTGTTTAGACTTAGACACACTCAGGGGTCAATTCAAATATGTGTTTTTCTGTGTGTCTGTTGCACAGGAGTGTTTTGCCTGCGCACTGGTGTCCATGCAAAATAGCTTGTATCCATCTGTAGCATGTTTGTCTCTAGTATGACACATTTATCACATATGCCGAACATGGAACAGTCCTCAGTGTGTGTGTGTGTGTGTGTGTGTGTGTGTGTGTGTGTGTGTGTGTGTGTGTGTGTGTGTGTGTGTGTGTGTGTGTGTGTGTGTGTGTGTGTGTGCGTGTGTGTGTGTGTGTGTGTGTGTGTGTGTGTGTGTGTGTGTATGTGTGTGTGTGTGTGTGTGTGTGTGTGTGTGTGTGTGTGTGTGTGTGTGTGTGTGTGTGTGTGTGTGTGTGTGTGTGTGTGTTTCTAGGGTGTATTTAGAGTGTAAAGATCGGAGAAGGTTTCCGCCCTGCATTCCAACACTAGTCCAGTAGGTCGACAAGGCCACTCACGCCATTCAAACAGGAACCATTCATCACTCATATCATTGGAATGCCCTTAGAGAGAGCAAAACTGGGACCGTATAAGCCACTTAATCTCTCTCCAAGGTTGCATAAAGGTCAGACAAACTATAATACTTGGTGTATGAGATTACACCTAGTCTAGGATTACCATAAAGTTTGAGCAGAATAATATTTCCACAATTATAAAAAATACTATTGTCATATTTGCCAATCCCAGATAAACAAATTGAGAGTTTTTGTGCTACTGCCCTAGACATTTAAAAAATCTATTACGTGAGCCTTTTTTAACTATTTTTCTTCTGGTTTTGTGATTATATGATGGATGGGTTTAATACAAGACTGGACTTCTGTTACAGTCGTAGATCGGGCGGTGGTCACAGCGCAGTAGGGTGCCACGGCTAATCATAAATCAACACATGACATTTCTTCTGATCTGCCAGTGACAGTCATAAACACTCTGGTGGCTCAAAAGACATGAGCTTTGATTCTAAAGAGAGTTCAGCTCTATGTGTATGTGTGCAATCACCACCTGGTGTGCAGGGCAATAGGTTCAGAAGAGTAGGAGTAGTGAATTCAATATGATATAAGAGCAGACCATAGTGGGTTATACACTTCCAGACAAAACTCCTTTGTCTGGTCATCCATCACTTCCTGTCTCATCAATCTTTCTTCCTCTTCCTCATCAATCACTTCCTGATCCCTCCTCTCTCTAGTTCAGCTGTATCTCTTTATCACACACAACCTCCTGGTGTTCAAGAAATGGCAAGGAAACAGCTACTAAATGTTTGTTCTGGCTGAATTCATATTCCAGCATATTTGCATCATATTCCTGTATATGAATATATGTGTTTTATTCTCAGGATAAGCTGTTTTCTCTTGAAGAAGACAGCATCATGAGTGGCAGAGGACGCTGTCCATACGATCCTAACAGTCCCTGTACGTCTACACTCTCCAGTAAGTCACTGCTCACTCTGTCACTCACCTACTCAACATCAGTTCAGCACAAAGTGTTTACCTTTAACCAGTCAATACTGCCATCTTGTGGTCCTATATTTAATGCATGTATTTCAATCACCGCAAAATTGGTTTTACAGTTGATAACATATGCATTTTCACTTATTAGGAGGAGAGCTGTATATTGGTCTTTACACTGACTACTGGGAGAATGATGGTGCTTTCTGTCGACTGAACAACCAGACCTACACGCGCACTGAAAGAGACGATAGGCAGCAACTCAATGGTTTGTTTACTAAACTACAAAAAAAGGATCTTAATTTAAATTCAATGGAGTGCCAATATACTTTTTTTGAGGTAAAAAGTACGTTTTCAAAAATGTATGAATCAATAATATTTCAAAACATATTCCAAAAATCAGTACTGGGATATTGCGATAATATTTGCATACATATTCAATTGTTTTAAGAATGTCTATCTTATAACCCTTAAATGAGTGTGAATTGAAATGAAAAGCTTATAAAATGGTTTGGATTAATTGTACATTTTCTGACAAATGATTTTCCCTGCAGAACCTAAATTTGTGGGGTCGGCAGTTATTCCAGACAACGATGATAGGGATGATGATAAAGTGTACTTCTTCTTCACTGAGCGAGTGATGAATGCTGAAGGAGTGAACAAGGCTGTGTATACTCGTGTTGGGCGAATCTGTGCGGTGAGAAAAAAAAGATTTCTGGCCGTTATCCAGCTAAAGCCCAGGAATTGCACTCACATTCTATATCTACCTTCATCTGTCAGAATGACCAAGGAGGACAGAGAATGCTGGTGAATAGATGGAGCTCCTTCCTGAAAACTCGTCTTATCTGCTCTGTGGCTGGACCAAATGGCATTGATACACACTTTGATGAACTTGGTGGGGCTACATGAAACTCTAAGCATGTTTTCTTAATAATTTCATGTTAAACGTTGAGGGTTCTTTTCTTGACAGTAATGTACCTGTTGTATTGTGAGCTCGACCTGCAGCAGTAATACTACCAATTTTTAGTAGCAACGCAAAACACACTCCTGATTGTCTCCTTAAGATGTAGCTACAGCCAGATGGTGTAGTAGAGCTAAAACCTCTCTATTTTAAACAAATGCTATCTGTTTATGTACTGCAGGATAAAAACATTCAACCTCTTTCTAAATCTGTTGAATAATCCTAAAACTTTGAAATTAAAAACCTGTTAATGGTCTGCCTGTCCCTTAATAAACTGCCTTAACCATGTTAACCAGCTGTATGAAGCTGTAACATTAGCACTACAGTGCCTTCGGGCTAAATGCTAATGTCAGCATGCTAACATGCCTACAATGACAGTGCTAAAATGCTCATGATCAGCACATTTAATGTTCACCATGTTGACCGTGTCGAATTTTCCTTAACATTTACCTGAAAAACTCAAATGTCAAACTAGTGTTGCTAACTAAAAGCTCATTTCTAAATGTTGTGTTTCAGAGGATGTGTTTGTGCTCAAGAACAAGGATGGCAAAAACCCAGAAATCTTTGGCCTATTTAGCACAACAAGGTACATGAAGTGTGAGGTCTGCATTTAATCACAGTCCAATTTGTACTATCCCTCAAATAACGTATCAAACCTTCTTTTACAGTGCGGTGTTTAAAGGTTTTGCAGTGTGTGTCTATCACATGGATGATATAAGAGCAGCCTTTAACGGTCCATTTGCTTACCGAGAGAGGCCTGAGCATCACTGGACACCTTATGAGGGTAGAGTCCCCTACCCTCGACCTGGATCTGTGAGTATAAGTCTGAATAAAGTATTGTTAAAGCATATATTGTTTCGTTAGCACCAATCATGTATTCACAGCACTCCCCAATACTCTGTGTCCATGACAGAGGTCCTTTGTGAGGGTAAGCGATGAAAGCATGTAGGACATCTCGGGTAAATGTCAGCACTGTTGTAGCCACCTCAGCAGGTCCTACAGGGACAGTCTGAGCCAGACTAAAGCATGTCAGATTTTCTCTATGCTGCATAAAAGGCCAATGTAATTAATTGCCCCCCTCTGTCTCTGTCCTTACTTTACTTCCTCTCTTTCTCCTCCTCCTTTACTTATCTCGTTAACAGTGTGCCAGTAAAGTGAACGGTGGTGGCTTTTCTAGCTCGAAGGAGTTTCCTGATGAGGTGTTGCGGTTTGTGCGGTCGAATCCTGTGATGTATCGTCCAGTCCTTCCCCAGCATCAAAGACCTGTCCTGCTGCAGACAGAGGGCAGGAGGAAGCTGACCCAGATCGCTGTGGACAGAGTCCAAGCCCAGGACGGACACTACCATGTTCTCTACATCGGAACCGGTACAAAGTCACTAAAAACTGCTTGAAATTATACTATTGGCAAAATAACAGATTTACAGGAGGTACTTTCAACATTTGGGTGCACTAACACCCTTTTTGCCATTGAAATTGTCTTTCTGTTTGCATAAAGTCATTTAAAATATATAAGTGAAAAACAACAGTTTCCCATACACTGAGACAGTTTTTAATCTGGGATTTTGAAGGAAATGTTTTACTTCATTGCCTTTTAAACCTTTTTTTTCATAAGACAAATGTCCTCTTTTGTTAGACGACTCAGTGGTGTTGAAAGTTATCACCATTTACAACAAAGACACAGACTCTATGGAGGAGGTGTTGCTGGAAGAGCTGCAAGTATTCAAGGTACTCTATTTCTAGATGATAAATGTGAAAGCCAAGTAGACTTTGTAACCAAGCAAATTCTAAATTGTACTGCCAAGAAAATAACCTTCCATTATTGCTGCAGTTACATATTAAGCAGATGTGTCTGACTGAAACTGGTTGCTGATTTCCTTTTTTTCCATCATCAGAGGGAAACAAGAATGATTGGGTATTAGGCCGGCTGTGAGATATCTTTAGAATGATTTGAATACATACATTCTATTAATATCGGATACATTTGAAAACCAGACTGCAAGCAGTTGCTGCTGCAATTTTAATTAAATATTTTTAAATGGATAGAAGCATGACGGGGGGTGATAAAGAACTTAGAGTCAGCACTTGTTACTTTTTACTTTTAGCTTTCGAAGAATAATTCTCAACATCAACAGCTACATGTTTTTCTGTTTGCAGGTGCCAGCCCCAATAAAGGAAATCATAATATCACCTAAAAGGGTAAGATGATTATTTGAATGTATACTGTTGTTCATGCAATTCTGTTGTTTAACCACAAGATGTTAACATTGTAACACGTTTTATTACTTTGTATTGACATCATTTAAATGTAATGTTGTGTCCTTGTGGCCATATAATTAAAATGAGGTAAAAACTGCTGAAATATATAAATATAGGCCTAACCAATTCAACTGCCTTTATATTAATCTTCTATGCTTTTGGTTCCACAGCAACAGCTGTATGTGGGGTCGGAGGTGGGTGTGGCCCAGGTCAGACTGCATCAGTGTGACCTCTACGGCTCAGAATGTGCTGACTGTTGTCTGGCCAGAGACCCCTACTGTGCATGGGATGGTCTAACCTGCTCCAGATATTACCCTGCTGGAGTCTACCCTAAAAGGTAACAGCACACACACACAGATACAGACTCATCTTTTCTGTGCGTATGTGTGATAACAGCTGTTAACACCTTTACCAGCTTTTCTGTTTCATCACAGCATCTTGCTCTGAATGTCACAATGCTCAGAGGTTTGCTAAGTCATTATCACAGTCTGTAAAGCCCCTGTCACACTGTCCCGAAATTGACACCCGATGGACACACGATAAAGGAAATGTTCAAATTCGGCTGTGATCGTAGCAACATCGGGCCATTCGTGAGGGCATCTTAAGCCATCGTATGACCGCCGGTGGAGTTTCGGCTCCGGCAGCAACTTCATGAGCGGCAACTTCGTAAGGCACTCGTGAGGGATCTTGTCAAATCGTGTCATCTTCGTGTTATCATCGGTGCATTCACATTCACTCTGATCGGGGCGAATGCCCGATGGCACCGATGATAACAAGATGCCCTCACGATGGCCTTACGAAGGGCAACATTGATACACGAATTCAACACAAAAATGAACCTTCGCAAGGTCCTTCGGCAATTTTTTGGCAAAAGATTTTTCCACCGCTCACGAAGTTGCTGCTGGAGCCAACTCCACCAGCGATACTGTAGCGACCCTGTATAGGATGCTGAGCGTGTCACTCAGGCATCCCCCGTCTCTCTGCCAATCATAGAGCTGCACAGTGATGCTGGTTGAGGTGCGGGCCTGTGGTTGGGGGAGCAGACGGGGGAGGGCGGGAAGTTGTGACGTAGACACTGATATATATATATATATATATGGGTATATGTGGGAGTTAGTGTGAGTGTGAGGTTGAACCCACAAACTGTACATGAACCTGTGATCATCTGTGAATAAGAAGATTTATTAAAGCCTAATAACTAGAAGCCTGTTTCCGACTCCCTTTGTGATCGTTACAATACGATGGCTTAAGATGCCCTCACGAATGGCCCGATGTTGCTACGATCACAGCCGAATTTGAACATTTCCTTTATCGTGTGTCCATCGGGTTGTTTTATTGCACAACAAAATCATGTAAACATATAAATGTAAATAACCCAATTTGTGTTCTGTGAAACTAAAAAGGATATAATATATTATTTTGAAGGACAGTTGACAGGAAGTTGTTGTTGTTATGGAAACAACATTACGGAGAAAACGTAATATTTTCTGCATATAAAGACGGATAAAGTAAAGAACAAAGTCTGAAGATATCAGTACAGTATCATAGTAATGTAACATAATTGTTTTTGGTACTTTCATTGCAGTTGTATGTCTTAAATGTAATGTAAATGTTGCCTTCGTGTGTGGTTCGGGGCCATCTTCGTGCGAAATTCACAATTCCATATTCGTGTGTCCATCGGGTGTCAATTTCGGGACAGTGTGACAGGGCCTTAAGAGACATGACAGCCAGGTGTTGTAATGCCAATCAGTATTCACTTGATCACGCCTCCCTCTTTCTATCTTTTTCTCTCTCTTCCCTTTTTTCTTTCTCCACCCATCTCTCACACTTCCATCAGTTGTTCAAAATGACTCTCTTTTTACTTCCCTCACTCCCATCCCAGCAGACGATTCAGGCGGCAGGATATTCGCCATGGCAACGCCGTTCAGCTGTGCAATGGGCTGCAAATGGATGGTTAGTATACAATGACTGTGTGATGTGTGTGTGTGTGTGCATGAGCATGCTTGTGTGTATTTGATTGTTATCAGAACTGCAAGGGAATGGTGCAGTTCTTCAGAAGCACTTGCCTGACTATGAAAAAATATATGAACTCTTCATGTGTGATTGCTGTTGGATGTGAGAGGTTAGTGTGCTTCTGCTGAGGCGATAGATTGGGAAAGAACCAAACACTCTATTTGTGTTAGCTAATGAAAGGTCAAGTGAGTTCATTCCAATCTCTTGTTTTTCACTATCTTTTATGGTGTGTGTGTGTGTGTGTGTGTGTGTGTGTGTGTGTGTGTGTGTGTGTGTGTGTGTGTGTGTGTGTGTGTGTGTGTGTGTGTGTGTGTGTGTGTGTGTGTGTGTGTGTGTGTGTGTGTGTGTGTG